>NW_015113093.1:0-10854 GCF_001443285.1 Poecilia latipinna | reverse complement strand
CAGTACAATACAAATAGCCGTGTGCATGACAAACCGAAGGGATGTATTCACTGCTTCTAGTCAATAAGGTACGGAGCCCCTAAGGGGACATGGAGAAAAAAAAAAAAGGAAAGAAATCCCGACTTATTATCGCGAGATCCCGAAAAACTAAGTCGAGATCTCGAGATCCCGACTTATTATCGCGAGATCCCGACTTATTATCGCGAGATCCCGACTTATTATCTCGAGATCCCGACTTACTATCTCGAGATCCCGACTTATTATCTCGAGATCCCGAGAAACTAAGTCAAGATCTCGAGATCCCGACTTATTATCTCGAGATCTCGCGATAATAAGTCGGGATCTCGCGATAATAAGTCGGGATCTCGCGATAATAAGTCGGGATCTCGCGATAATAAGTCGGGATCTCGAGATCTCGACTTAGTTTCTCGGGATCTCGCGATAATAAGTCGGGATTTCTTTCCTTTTTTTTTTTCTCCATGTCCCCTTAGGGGCTCCGTACACTGCTGCTGGCCCGAGGGGAAAAAAAACCAACAAAAAAAAAAACAAAAAAAAAAAAACCTCTCCCAGGTTTGAGCAATACCCCACTAGAACCCTTTAAAACCCCACTGGAAAATATAAAAGGGGAAATTAGCATAAACAGGGGAACACCATGTACATTCATCCCACTTTAAAACAATAGCGTGAGCCAGATTTTCAGCTTGAGGGGAGCGGGTTGGCATATGAGTCCTGACAGGCGTTAAGAGTGTACAGAGCTCTGCAACATAGTTTGTACTGAATGACTCTAATATTGTGTTTTATTTAAGGAAATACTTGTAGGCAACTGACGCAACATCCCTAAAAGTTTCTGCCAAAGTTATTTACTCGTTTTACTAGTTAAATCACGAATCATAAATCAAAACAACAAAAAACATTCTGCTCGTTTCTATTTAAAAAAAAAAAAAAAAAATTGGTTACTCATACTGCAACAAGTGTACAAATAGTTTAACGAATAACTTACTCTTACAGCAATTACTGCCAGAGGCGAAGGAGCCCAGTTGTCCACTTGCAGGTATTTTCACGGCTTGATAAAAACGCTTTTAGCCAAAGAAATTATCAACAAAAAACTACGACAGTCGTACTTCTTGCATGTTGTACTCCACCTTGCATGTGTATGCCTGCGTTTAACCACCCTGAAGCCCAAACGTTTGAGCGACACCATCTGGGATTATTTATGGGGGTGTTGAATGGTTCTTTAAGAAACTTTTTTTCTCGCATGTTACGATTTAAACCCCCTCTTTTAGTACATTTTCGGTTAAAGTAGTCCATAAGAGAAAAACCAACATGTTAATTAATGGGCAAGGTTCAACTCATTAATATTTGAAAGAAGAAGTTTTTCATCCCCCCTCCCCCCGACATGGGTGGTTTGTGAGCTGTGCTAATTAGAGGCCCAGGCTCTACAAGAGCAGTAGGACCATGTGTTATGCAATTAATTTGAGTTAAGCCATTATTAAAACATTTAAGAGAAGAAGCGTGCTGAGTAAAATCCACTTTATGCTGTCAAAATTCATCACGAAATAAATAAATAAATAATATGACGACAAAACTTTAGCCAGGACTTCATCTGATCATATCTAATTTAGTCAATACTGCCACCTTCAGGATCATTTGCGTCATTACAAATGCAGAGAAATAATACAAGACTTTGGAGCGCCTAACATTCTTCTACTTTTCCTCGTTCTTGCATAATTTCCACCACAAACGTCAGCTGCTGATAAACCTGGGGTCTGCAACTTTTACGATCCACAGAGCTATTTTTTCCCCATAGTTCAGCGAAATACAACTCACTTATATCTGAGCTTTACTGAAAAAAATTACACGACAGGACGTTTGACACCACTTTCTATCTAGAAAAACAAGACCTGCAATATGCTGACTAATATGTCCTTTTATAGGATGTTAAAATGTGACCAGAGATGCAGACATGAGGAGCTTGATCAATATAGGAGCTGCAGAAATCCACAGTTCAGCTAAAGAAACATTTAACAGGACATGTTGAGCATGCTACAAATTCTGGCTTTACTGAGGAGAAAAAGCTACCAGTTTGATATTAGCCATGTTGGGACCAAACAAAAATGTGGAAGTTGCTCTGCTCAGATGAGACCAACATTAAACTTTTTGACTGGAGTGGGAAAATAAAAACTGACAGAAAACCAACACTGTAGGCCATATGTGATAAAATGCACTAATTTATGTTGGTCTAATACAAACACCTAATAAATTCTGTAGTTTTCGGCTGTAACAAATGCGAAAAACTTAAAGGAGCATTATTACGTTTACAAAGTAATTTAAATTCCAGAACTGTTAATTCATGACATTTTCATGTCATGAATAAATGTTTTCAGGACTTCACAAAATCAAAAGACCACACTTTAAAATGTGTTTGATAAAATTGTATTGGCAGGCATTGTAACATAATTTCAAACATTTTTCTTGCTATAATTTACCAGTCTTTGAAGTGTTATTTTTTGAAAATGAACATAAAGACAGACAAGTTAGGTTATCTACTGTACAGTATACATTTTAATGGTAGAGTACAATTATATATATATATAAACAGCTGTTCAGAAAACAAATCACCAGATACTTTCAGTATGTGCTTTTTTTCCCTGTATGATCGTTACTTTGAATCCAAATAATGAAATGCCATCATGTTAAAGGCAAAGCTTTAGTCTCCCAACACCAGGCTGGGTACATGTGCAGAATGCTCCACATAAAGTATCAAGAACAAAGCCAAAGCTGAAAAAATCTGAGCAATAATCCTATTTCAGATGGAACCTTTGCCTTTAAAAGTGATGGGAAATCGTTGATAGAAAAGTAACTTTTATTTATTTATCTTACAAATGATGTTTTCAGTAAAAAAGCTTGTAAAATGTACTTGGTGCAAAAAATGCAATGTCTCTTAAAATTGGTGGAAAAACATTTGAAATGCAGAGTACAGTATGTGCAGAACTGACTTGGGACAGCTCACCAAAAACAGCCATTATATTATGTAGCAGCTACATTTCCAGTTCAGCATTTAAAATGTCTCAATTAGCTTAAAGTAAAATAGTTCAAATAAAAACATAGCACATAAATACTAAAATATACTTGAATGGGAGAAATTAATTCTTAAACACAGAAAAAAAGTTAAAAAATTAAGGTAGAAAAATAAAAATGGTAAACTCCACATCTACTGATTCCAGTACAAACATAAAAAACATGATCTTTCCTAAAATGTGCTTGAATGGTAATTAAGTGTATTTTAAAAGGAGCTCATCTAAATCCCACTACCAGAAAAAAAATACAAACAAAACAATATATAGTAGCAGTGAGGTATCAGCACCACATTCCTTTTGACCAGCCAAGTGTTTGATTCCGATTCTGTCCTACTGAAAGTATTTGAGGCCAGCAACGAGGAAGAACTTCTCCAGAAAGATCTCAGAATCCAGGACGGCGATGTGCGCTGCGCGGCCAATGAGGGAGTTGGCTGTGTTGGGCAGGGCATGAATGACATCATACCTGACTAAATTACAGTCTTTGTTCTGAAGTACTGGCAGCAGCAGGTTTTCAATCATCTCAGCATACACGGGCCCTGGTATTCACAGGAGAGAAGCAGGACGTATAAATTAAAAAAGTGTTTCTGTGTAATATTCGAACTTCTGAATTTTCATCAGCTTTTGGGAATTATAAGAAAAAAAAAATATTTTTACACACAGATTCATCACTGCGTGTAATAATTTTTTTTAAATTACTGGAATAAATTGAGTGTTTTCTTATTTGTTGAAATTTACCACAATATTACAACTACAGAAGAACCAATGTCTTGAAAAATTTCCTCCTATCAACTAAAACAAAAAAACACTACGGGAACGCTTCTTCAGAGTCTTGCTTCATGTGGACCTTTGTGATTACATGCAACTCTAAAGAAAAAAAAGTGGATAGTGGCTTTGATCTTGGATCAACTCACCTGTTTGTTTGTCTTTTAATGCCGTTTTGCACATCTCTATTCGAGCAGAATGATAGGGAACATAGCGATCCTGCAGTGACCCCACCAGCACCACATTCCTGAAGTACTGCAGACCTTAAAAGGCAGATGGTGAGACAAGTTAGAACTATAATCTCGTTCTGTATTTGATATGAACAGCTATAAATAGCAAAGCTAACCAGATTTTTTGCTGAGTTTGTACAGAAACGTTTGGCGAGGGTCAGAGTGATCCCGACACGTCAGCTGCAAGAGAGATCCTGATTTTTTCCATTTCTGCATGAACCAAAGGCCTGAGACAGAAAAACATTTACATTTTAGTGCTTATTTGTTCTAACTGTGACATAAAATTAGCTGAACCAAGTGGCCAGTAATGCGTTTCTCATGTTTACCTGTGTTGACCAGAGCAGAGCTGTTGTACAGTGTGCCTAGATGAGGTCCTGAGAGGGAAAGAAATGTGTGCAGCTTGCTCAGGTAGCATTTAAACCTGGGTCTGGTTAACACTGAGCGAACTATGAGGTTCCCCAAAGAATGCCCCACAAAGCTGGAAAGTAACAACATTGGAAGGTTATTGGTCAGCTATAATGTGGTTAATTCATGAATAATTAACTTATCAAAATGAGCAGAAAATCACAACAAGCTGTATTCATTAATAAAATATTTTGATATTAGTTTGGGACTGAGCAGTTTACCTTATCTTTGACACAGTGAGGTTGTAAAGCTNAATGTACTGGANGATTTCATCCAGCAGGCGGTCGGTCATTGACTCAAAATCAGCAAATGTGTCATTCTGGAAATAGAAAAGGTGAGAGAAACAAGAGGACGGAAGCTGTCAAAACTGTTTTAATTGAGAAAAAAAAAAAAAAAAAAAGCCCCAAAAAAATCTGAGGGAAAAAATCTCTTGATCGGTTGTGATCAATGACCAGCAGGCCAGATGCTCAAAAATCTATTTTGTATTTATTAAATGGATCGAAACTAAGAACTTCCACCACCACTCCACATGGCAAGTTCAAAAAAATAAGACATCACATAAAAAGTTAGAAACATAGATGATAATGGATTAATCTTGCAATTGTTTAATTTTGTTCAACTCAAATCCCATACATCTGTAGCATATTTTTGATTCTGTATCTGTTAATGTCCTTAGAAAGGCAGTTCAGACCCAAAATGAATGGAACAGGCTAGGAAATTCTGATCAGTGAATCTCTATTCATAATGGCAAGCAAAGACTTCACAATCTGAATACCTGATTCCTTTCTGACATTAGGAAGTCTATCCGAGCGCCAGGCAGACCAAGCTCCAGGTAAGTCTTCACCAGCCTCAAGTCTGCACTGTTGCCTGCAGCGATACAGGAAAAGGAGCGACTTTAGAAACGGCTGCAGAATGACCAACTTTACCGTCTGAGATTCTGACGGAAGGTCACCTACCATCCAGACCATGCACACACACAATGAGATGGATGCCTTCCTCACAGCTCTCGTCCTCCTCCAAGCTGAAATAGGGAACGGTGGAGGCCAATTCAGGGACCTCACTGTACAGGAAACCAGGGAGCTTTAACTGCTTCATTTCCTCTTTAGCTTTGATGAACCTGTACATGTGGAATGGAATGCATTAATTATTCATTAATGTATAAGACACACAGCAAATGTATGCACTGAAAATTTTATATTTCAGAGATGACTCACGCTTTCATCTGTGGCGTGGGTGCGCATTCGTACCAGTGCAGACTGGATGATGTGGAGGAGGAATAGGGAGACTTACTTAAACTATACCTAGTGCTGCTGGAGGGCAGATTGGAGCATAAAGGAGCTTTTGATGAATCTTTAGCTTCATGGAGATGAGCAGCGCTAAGCTGCTCAAACAGTAGGCGTGGCTCGTGAGGAGCAGCAACCCCAGCTGGGTCATCATCATCGGCAACGCCGTTCACAAAATCATAGCAGTCGCCTTCCTCGTAGTAACCGTTCTCAATCATCTCATGTTCCGTCTGATCCTCATCCTCCTCCACCTGTGCTTCTGCCCGGATACCAAGAGTAATGGCGGACGTTTCCACAGGGCTGATCTCAGACACGTCTGTGCTGGAGCATGAGCCAAAGTAATTCTCTACCATCCCACGCTTCACCAGATCAGTGCTACTCGTGGCAGAGTTACTGGAAGGGCAAGCTGTGTGAGGATCGCTACGGGATTCCTTAGACGTCCCCAGTCCGCCGGTTTCCTCCACTCCAATTTCCGAACTTCCTGCAGATTTTAAATCTGCTGGAAGTTGAAAATCACCAGCACTTGTGTCAAGGTTGCAGGCTACATCGGTTCTTTGAGTAACGTCTCCGGAGAACACGACACTCTGCTCTTGTACCAGAACACTGGATTTTCTGCCACTGGAACTCTTAGAAGAACCTTCGCCGTCATCGTCTGAGGGCAGGGAGTTGATGGAAGTAAGCGAGGACTGGACTCCGCTTAAAGCACTTGTACTTTCTGGACACAGAATTTCTCCTGTGCCGCTAGGCCGTTGCGTTGTATTCTGCTGGACGGGGAGCGGAGCGGGAATTTGGACCGTCTTTTCTGTGTGTGAAGCAGTGAAACCTGATTCAGTGAAGCCTGGCCCTGCTTGTGGTCCTAGAGCCAGCTGAGTGGCAAAGGAGCTGGGCTCACTCTCAATGCCGGAGTCCGACAGGCGAGATGAGGCAATAGGGGCCCCTACATCTTGGAACCTGATACAGTCGCTCTTCACCTGCACTGTGACCGCACAGGCCTGACTACGTTGTGCTGCACTTTTACTTGGCCTTTCAAAAACGGATTCCAGAGCCGACTGCTGCGAATCACACACATTGGTTTGGATGATCTTAGGAATATTACTGCCATGACTTGAAACAGCCTGATTTGGCAGAAGAACATTTACTTTATCAGCTTGGATGACATCCTTATTACTCGGTTTTGACTCATCTTCCATTAAGCCGGGAGAGCACTGTTGCTGTTGTTGGCCAAAGCGGTCTACATGAACACCTTTATGAGCTTGTTGACTTGTCGTACTAGCCCCAGTACCAGCCTGAGGGCTGCTTTTTGAGTCCAAAGTAGAAAGATTTTTATAAGCATCCTTATTACAAGCAGAAGTAGTTCTATTGTAGCTTGTAACAGAGTCATCAGCAGTGTTTCTCATATTTGTTGAAGTGCCACTAAAATCAAAAACAGAGCTTGCATTAGTCCGTGAATAGCTACTTGAGTCAAGCCGCAAGGTATCTTGCTCCTCGTCTTGGTTAACAGAGCCCTCGTCTTCTTTGTACTTTGTGCCAATATTGCTGTGGGGTGCTTTAAGGTTTTTATAACCCACTAAAACCACAGAGTCCTTGGAACCCTGTCTGGTCAACTTTTTGGAGTTCTCAGTTTTTGAGTTTTTCTTCAGTTTTACTGATTTGCCTTTGGACTTAGGTGGTGGATCAAAGTTTTCTGACCAGGCAGTATCCAGCAGAGCACTGCGTGACTCTGGTATTGTACTGGCTGATGCACTGCAGTCCTTTGAGTTAGACTTGTCAGTTTTACTCGAAACTGAGGGAATTCTTGAATTGTGCATGCCCAGCCATGGACCATCACGATCTTAAGGAAAAAAAAAAAAGATTGAATTGAATGCAGACATGAAAAATGAGTGCAACCATATATTTCTTAATAAACTATGAATCATAAATTCTGTGTTACCAACCCTCAGTGATAGATTCGAGGTATCTATCCTCAAAGATGATTGGCAAAGAGCTAACGTCCCCATCAAGGTCTGCACATTCCACTGGTAGTGGAGGCAAACACAGGAAGTAACTGGAGCTTTTGATGGCATTAGTCATCTGTTGGTGGCTGTGAGCACTGATGGATAGAAAACCCAGAAAGAAAAGGAGTTCATAAGTTGAATGAATAAACAAAATGTCCCCCAGGCAAATCAAAGCTATTTATAAACGATCAAGACAAAGTCTGCAGAACAACTTACTGTAGTTCCTGATACGCCAGTGCAGATTGCCTTGGATGTTCAAGACAAAAGAAAGCCTCTGCAAACCGTCTAACCTGTTTAAAAAAAAAATAAAAAATTTAAACAAGCCGTGCAAGTACAATTTCTGAGGTTAATTTTTATTCATTTAAATACCTGCATGTTTGTTTTTTTAATTAATAATTTAAATGTGATATTTTGCAATGTATTTGTACTCTATCGTTCATTATCATTATTTTTGGCTTGTTTTAACTAATTTTGTACTACTTTTCCATAATTTTTTTAAAAAAGATATAAAACTAAATTCTATACATTTGAGGAGCAGTTGTCCAGAAAAAAAAAAAATCATCTTTGTAAATTAGTCAAGACTATTGGTGTTTTTTTAAGCAGAATTAATTTTGTCATTGACAAACTAACTTGTCTTTTATTAATTTGTAGGGAATACATTGCCATCAGTAGGGACAGAGTGGCACTTATGTTGTGTGCAGCATAAGTATGATTAAAAAAAATACGCATATACACCATGGCTGTAGTGATGCTAACCTGGAGCTAGTTTACTGTAGTGGGTTAGGGTTAAAAATCACAAAAAAAATTGTGTGATTTTTTTACAGTGTTTAAACAAATTTGTGAAAGAGCAAAAAAAATCTTTTTTGCAGAATGGACTATGTTGGTGTGTGTTTAACTTTAACTGGTTAAGTGTATCCAGATGTTTACAATAATGACCAAATGATATGCCGGACTCACTCTTAGTGTGTGGTGCTCCATTGCTAGTAGAGCAGCAACGTGTTCCTGCAGGGACACAACTTCCAGGAACTGTCCCCAGAGAGCCATGAGCAGAGAGCAGAGTTGTGCAAGGTTCATATTAACAAGTTCTGCAAGCTCATCAGGTGACTCTGCCTTTCCCTAAAAGTATAAAAACAAAAGTCAAACAAATGAAAAGGGAACATATTTTCCTTAACAAGACCGTAAGTAACAGGAAGTCAGACAGTTCATTAACGTGAGGAATGTTTCTCACAACCTTATTGAAGCAGTTCTTTGCAAAACTCTGCAAAGAGTTTTCCAACTATATGGAGTTAAAAAAAATTATGATATCACCTTGGTAATTATATCTAAAAGAAAAACTACTTTTATTACCATTTTTAATAACTGAAGAAAAATTTAAATAGCCCAGATTCTGACGACAAAATATTTGCTACAGGCAGAAGCTGACGTCACTCCATAATAGTTTAGTGCCACACCTTGAATCATAAAATGAAACAAAAGCTTTTCACCTACTAAAAAAGCTCTTCTTCATATTATCACTTCATTATAACTAATACTTACAAAATGTCAATACTCCAAGCAGCGAAACACTTTCCTGTCAAGCAAATAAACGCTAAATGACAAAGAACAAAAAGCAAAAAGTGAAGGAAATCTGACCTTTACTTGTTCACACAACTCCGTTAGACGGGCCTCTAAGTCAAGTTGTTCTGAGCAGGAGGAAGAAAAAAATAATAAAAATACTGTTATTGAAGTGTACAGAAAATGCCAGAAAAAGAATGTGAGAGCTGAAAAGGTTGTTGTGCCAGATAGAACAGATGTTGGAAGGTACTTTCTATAAGACATGACCAGACAAAGCTGAGAATTTTGATAGAAAAGAAGCATCAAACTTTTTTGCCCTCGGTCTTTAAGCATAAAAACCAGCAATAAAAGTAAAGAAGAAAAGTAGCTGAATAATTTTTTTCTCTGGAAAGTGGATCAAAGGTGCCGTTTTCTCGATGGAAGAAACTGGAGTGAAGAGAAGGAGGGAGAGAAAGGCAGGCTGATTCGATGAGCTGAAAGGGTCAGGACATACCTATGTAGACGTGCCTTTGCCCTCGGGGATATGGTCTTCTGAGTACTCTCTCATATAGCGCCTGCATGCTGGGCTTGGCTAGTAAGATTGCACATATAGGCATGTTTAACCTTCATTAATTATCACCGATTAATAATTTGTCCACTCATGGGGATTAGCTATGGCAACTATGGTTAGTTGTGCTTTGGTTTTGGTTTTAGTCCACTTATCTAATGAGTGCAGGTGTTTTGTAAGCTTAATTAGTTACCCAAAATTGTTATGTGAAAAAAAAAAAAAAAGACTTGTTTCTGGAGTTTCTACAAGGGGTTTATATAGTATTGTGCCAGGGCCAGGTGAGTTTACAACTACAAACACATGTTTTAAAACGGTAAAAAGCAAAGCATTAAAACATAAACAAAAACAAAAAAAAAAGGTGAAAACAGGGTAATGCCTAATATTGTATTCCATTTACACCCATAAGTTAAATCTGATTCAACAGCCCTAAAGTCAGGAATACAACTTTGAATTCTGGGGTTTCTTCAACATCTGACCTCTAAATGAAATGCTTATTTACACTTTTTTTCTGCATAATAGGTCAGATGGGCAAACAGCATTGTCCACCTGGTTCTACAAGTTATTGCTAAAGGGCAGAAACGTCCAAAACCCGGATAAGTATGCCATCAGTTAATATTGTCATTAGCATAGAACATTCAGAGGGTAGCTGTTAGTAAATCACAGGTTTTCTGAAGTGTGACTGGATAATTATTAAGTGATTCAACTTCCAAGGTAAATGGAACAACATGGGCATTACCCATTTTCCTGTGTTTTAAGGAAAACAAAAACATGCAAAAATAAAAGTCACAACAATACAACAATGCCGTTATATAATTCATAAAGTAACATTTAATACCTAGTTCAATTCGGTGTGACGAGGGCAGGTCCTTGGTTATAGAGGTAAAGTAATCAAAGAGGCCCCGGTAGGCTATTAGGAGAATGGAGCAGATGTTATGGTGCATGCTGAAGGCATGTTGCAGACAGCTGTCCGATACCAGGAACGTCCTCCCCTGATGGAGACAA
>NW_015113092.1:297256-344206 GCF_001443285.1 Poecilia latipinna | reverse complement strand
AAAAGTTTCATCAAGCAAACTACAAATATGTGTTGTATGTTTGTAGTAGAGACACTAAAGAGAGGAGATATTGGTGTAAACGATGCAGAAACAGCTCAGGTCTCTGCTATTTATAAACCAACACTGTAAAAAAGCAAACAGGATAAAAGTCATAACTAATGTTTGTTCATGTTTGTAGGTCTGGTCCACACAGAGCCAGATACCTGGGAAAATTAATACATTATGTCAAATGAAGTTTGAGAAAACTCCATATTTGTGTTTGCGTGTCAGAAAGAGAAAATAAAGATTTATGGCCTTTACAGTCAAATAATTCACCAACATATCAACATACTTTCTTTGATGTGATTCCCAGCCAGCATTATTTTAACTTTATATTGTAAATGTCTATTTAAAAGTAGCTTTGTCCAGGTTTAATTCCTAGCAGGAAGTCAGGGTTGTTTTGAAGCAATCTGATTGGCTGACAGGGTTTAGCTTAGCGCTACGCTGCCCCCTACAGGTTTGGCATGTTGTAGGTTCATGTGAATGAAAACTTTTCTGAAACTGATCCTGTGTGTACGATATTTTTAAATGACGTGGTGGAGGTATTTGTTTTTATAAAGACCTGGCTATGAGTGAACAAGGCTTTATCAAAATGTAAACATATTTATGCTGCTGTGATGGTGGTGGGATTTCAACTTTGCACTTCCTCTTCATGACAATCCAGATGTTATAAAACTTTATGGAAAGACACCGGAGTGGCACAAAAATACAGCGTGTATATGTAACAATATTTGCCAACTCTTTTTTAAATGTAATTTTACATTGTAAACATGATTTTACTGTCTTAAATCTATGAGTAAATAAAAAAGCCTGTTAATATTAGCGTCGTCTCACATTTCATGAAGAAAATACTCATCTTTTACCTCAGATTATTGACATGCTTAATGTCAAATTCCCTCAAAGTTTCTGTAGTTTATTTCTTCATTTAGAACTACCAATATGTCTTTGCTTAGTGATCAGTTGAGTCTCTGGTGTGTTGAAAAACTGGGAGAGAAAATGGGCAAAATAAAAAACTCTGACCTCAAAACATTGATAAACAGCCAATCTAATTTATTTTGTGAATCGTTCCAAGTCTACTTCCATTTAAGATGTTGGTAGTTTATAAATAAGAAGAAACCAAATTCATAAAAGTGAACAAGCTCTCCCTCTGCCTAAAAACATGCTTTAATCTTACCAACAGTCATTTGTTTTTCTCTTTACAATGCTGATACAAAAAGTATCAAACTGGGATTTAGAATTGGTGCAAATCCAAAAAAACCAAGTTTACTGATTCTGTAAATAAAAAAAGCACCTCAGATAGATCATCTCCTAAACGTTTATCTCCTGAAAAAAATATTTTAATGGACAAAGAGAAGATCTGTCTGTTGCTTGAGGAGAGAGGAGCTGAGTAAGAAAACATGACAGAACAAATGTTTCAATTAAAACAGTTCTTTTTGTAATAGTATCACAATGGCATTGCAACAATAATACATCTACAGTAAATTATGCAGTGTTGTTGGTTACAAAGTGGTGGATTTAGATAATCTGAGTAAATGAGAGCTCTGTTATCCCATGTAAACAAAAGTACAGCATAGAAATAACTGGATATTATTGGGTTCTGACAGCATCGATGCATAGGTCTCAATGCACATCCAATAATAGCCAAAGGTTACACAATCATTCAAGTTCGTTGAGAAAATTACAATTTGAAATTGCATTCAATCTGGTAATAAAAATAATTAAACAGCAGGTTCATTATGTTACAACCAGAAAGGTACAAACTTCAAACAAACTTCAGTACAGCTGCAGCCCTGCTGCTTTCCCTCGATCTAAATGCGTCTCCAGTCCACCTGCATACATCCACCCACTTTGCCGCGGTTCACTGACAATGAAAGAAATTATTTTGATGATGACCTTTTTTTTTTATAACAATAATGAAACAAAGACAAAAATAACATGGGTCTTTGATGACTGAGACATGACTGAGACGGATATTAAATTTCCCTTCGAGATCAATAAGGTATTTTTTAATTTGAAAGTCTGAATTTATGTTGTTGAAACAAAACTAGACGAAAATGTTTGTGGCTTGTCTGTCTGAAATCCAGAATATATGACATTTCTGCCTTCTGTGTTTGTCAGTCCAAAACTAAAATATATCAGTAATGCTGATAAATTCTGTTTGGACCCAGACATTTTCATCAATCACTGAAATATCCTGAGATGCAACAGACAGAATGTGAGGAGTGGACAGGAAAATAAAACGATTATTCCGTACATATTATTCCATACGTAAAAGCACTTAGCACTCATTAACAATACATTGGTGGAAGTGAGACTGTGTTGCGCAACACAAACAATCATCCAGCCGGAACACATGGTGCAAACAATGACATTATTTAATAAAGCTTCAAGGCAGATAATTTGCTTTGAGGAATTTTAATAATCAAGGATCTTGAATCATTCAATGAATTTTTACAGCCTTACTTTGAATATACCCTTAATGTGCTTGTGAAAGTGGCTCAAACATCAACCGCAGTTCGTGTAACTGGAGGGTTATTCATGCGTATCAATTCTTTTATGCTTCACGAATGTGGTTTTCCACTTGAACGCTGCCTTACAGACCAAGCAGCTGTAAGATTTCTCTTCAAAGTGGGTCTTTGTGTGTTCTACTACAGTCTGTCTCCTCTTGAAAGCTTTCTTACAAACAGAGCAGCTGTAAGGTCTCTCTACAGTGTGGATTGTCATATGTCGCACTGAATCCTTCTTGCATTTAAAAGCTGCGTTACAGACAGAACATCTGAAAGGTCTATGCCGACTGTGAACTGCCATGTGTGTTTTTTTAAAATAAACTTTTGTCAAAACACCACTGCTACAGACGGAGCAGCTGAAAGGTTTCTCTTCACTGTGTGTCTTCATGTGTTGTGACAAAGCGCGATTCCATGTAAAGGTTTTGTCACAGATGGAACAACTGAAAGGTTTTTCTCCAGTGTGGATTCTTTTGTGTTCAAACAAATATGGTCTCTGGCTGAATGTCTTCCCACACTCAGAGCAGCGGTGTAACTTTTGACCTTTCTTGTCAACTGGATTGGTGTTTTTCTTCCCAGACCTGAAACCTGTCTGAGCTTCACTGCTCTCCTCCCAGTTTCCATCACTGTCGTCTGTTCCTGAAGACTCTGGAGAAGAATGAGAAGTTTCATCTTGATCATCTGATTCTAGACATTCATCTGGGTCGGGTTTTATAGTCTCCATTTTCTTCTCAGTCTGGTTATGATGCAGTTCTGGGAGCTGAGGTTTCTCTCCCTCATCTTCACTTTTCACAGGAACAGGACTAAATGGTATCATCTAACACTTGGTCTTGCATTATTATGTCATTATATCTCTTGAAAACAGTGCTAGGTTCCAAACCAAAGACTGAATGCTGAAATAAAATCAAAAAATGTTTCCATATGGTTTAAGGGTGTACACATTTCTCTCACAAAATGCTTGTTTTCAAACTTACTTGTACAGAATTTATGTCACATTAAGGTGCAGAAAAAATTTTAACTCGTGGTTTTATGCATATCATGGTATTTTAACTGATTCATGTTTTTAAAACGGATGTAAAAGACGATAATTACCATTAAACTGCGAAGCCATTTTTGCTGTGCTCCTCAGTGGTTGATGTGCTTCCAGCTGGCAGACTAAACTAGCAGCAAAAACTCGGAGCTTTGGTTGAGCCAAGACGAAAATTCAGCAAAAACAAAATGAAAACCCTAAAAAACCGTACAAACAGGGTTAAAGATACTTTTACAAGATTCACGTTGGAAAGCCGACTCAAAACGGAAGTTTTACGTTCTTCCTCTTCTTGATTGTATTTGATTTTTGCAAAAAAGCTGTAGAATGCATTACCGCCACCTGCTGGAATGGAAGAAACACAAACATTTTCACAACAATGGAGATTCATAGAGATAAAATGTAAAATCAAACTTAGTTTTCTGTTTTAATAAAAAAAAAGAGAGAAAGAGATTACCCTCCAACCTCCAAAGAAATACTTTTAATATTTTACATTAAAAAAAATCTGACAGTCATTGCCACAAATGTAACCTTACCAATAAGGATACTTTTTTTTAATATCTAAAAATATTGCCAATTGTATTTTAGTCAAATTCTTTATCTTAGTGGTTAATAATACTTATATTTTACACTCCAATATGTCTAAGAGTCACTTGTAATAGCTGGATTGGACTCTTAAATGCCTCAATATATATTGATTGATTGATTCAATATATCAACCAATAATAGATTGATTTTATTTAAATTGGCAAAGCACATTAATTAATGTAAAATGTTGTCATAAATATACCAGATCTATCAAAAAGCTAATTTCCATCAGTCCCAATTTAATAACTCCTATCAAAATATGTTCACATCTGTATTTCTGTCCAGCTTCTTGTCCTCTGAAGGCATAGATAATCAGTTTAATAGAGGATTGTATCAGAATGCTGGGATTATCATCACAACAAAACTACCTAGAAGTCCCCAAACGATTATGAGGATTCATCAAGAAAAAACATTACTTTCCACCAATCGTCTACTGTACAGGAATCAATTTAATTTGGCACCAGTTTACAAATGTAATCTCAAGGCACTTTACAACACAAAAGGTCCAGTTCATATCCAGGTAACAAGAGTTGAACCCCATCAACACTCAATACAAATCATTCCAATACTGTGGAAAACGATTTTTCTTAGGGACCAAAACCACCTGTGACTATTTGAGACGTCCTCTAAATACATGCTTACATGTTTATTTTGATAGTTCAAAAACAAAATATACTTTAATAGTCATTTAATTGAGGTGTGTTGAACCAAGTTCCTCAAGGTCTGGAACTGAGGACTGGTGTACAGTCATTCTTATCTCTTAAGTTTTGACCGGAGTCTTGGCAGCTGAAAAGTTACTCATCAGTATGGATTTTTATATGATGTGTGAATGTATTTTTCCACTTGAATGTCGCCTTACAAACAGAGCAGCTATAAGGTCTCTCTCCTGTGTGACTTCTCATATGACAGGTTAGACTTACACAGTGGGCAAAGTTCTTCCCACAGACCGAGCAGCTGTAAGGCTTCTCTCCAGTGTGAGTTTTTACATGGGCCAATAAGACGTTTTTCCTTTTGAAAGCTGCTGTACAGAGAGAACAGCTGTAAGGTTTTTCCTCAGAGTGACACTTCATGTGAACAGTTAAATACGACCTGAAACTAAAGCTTCGGCCGCAGACGGAGCATCTAAACGGCTTCTCCCCAGTGTGGATTCTTGTGTGTTCAATTAATGCATTTTTACTTTTAAGAGCTGTACCACAGACAGAACATTTGAACGGTCTTTCCCCTGTGTGGACCTTTGAGTGTTTTTGCAAGTTTCCTTTCGAAGAAAAAGTTTTGTTACAGATGGAGCAGCTGAAAGGATTTTCTCCAGTGTGTATTCTGTGGTGTCCTAACAAACCTTGCCTGCTTCTGAATGTTTTACCGCAGTCGGGACAGATGTGTAACTTTTTACTTTTGCCACATTTTCTATCAACAACAGGAAAAGCATCAGTTTTCACAGAGTTTAAACCTGACTGAGATTCACTTTCCTCCCAGTTTCCATCACTGACGTCCGTCTCTGAAGAACAGTTTGAAGTTTTGTCAGCATCTGATTCCTCAGAGTCTCTGTTCCCCTCAGTCTGACTGGGAAGAAGTTCTGAGAGCTGAGGTTTCTCTTCATCATCTTCACTCTTCACATGAACAGGACTGAAAGTTAACTCTTTGATCTCATTCTCCTCCTCTTCCTCTTTAATCTGAGGAGGATTCTGGTCCTCCTGGTCTGGTCTGGGACTCCAGTCGTCCTCCTCAACAACCAGCTCCTCTTTGACCACCAACACTTGTTGGACATCTGCAGGAAACACAAACAAGTTATGTCAGTTTTCATATCAAATGAAAACTGTGTTTATTGTCAGAATTTGAGAATAAAAACTAAAAATAAATCTACTAAACTGTTGGGGGGAAATCTGATCACCACAACAGCATGATAAGGCAGGGTAGACTCTTTAAAACTGTTCAGAGTCATTGTAAATAAATTATAAAGCCTCATATGTTTAGGCTTAGTTTTGTTGTAACATAATGGCTGAAGTTCTAGAGTGTTCTCCTTCAGAAACTAGTGCTACTAAAGATCCACAGTGAAGATCAGACAAACTTTTGCTGAATTTGGGTAAAAAATAAAGTAAAACTGATTTTATAAGTAATAGGTATAATGTGGCAGTTTGTTTTAATTTTTACTGTATTAACCAGCATTCTGTCACTTTTAAAGCATAAAAAAAATATAACATTATGTGTGTCCAAAGGCCTTAAGTGATACCCTGGGAACTAAAATGCACATTGTGTGTTTGCCACTGTTTTAATACAACTTTTTCTATTTATTTACATAAAGAGCATAATGGGTGCTAGTCATTTTTGCTCCTTTGTTGGATATTTTTTATGCAACTTCAAACATTTTAAAGGCCTAAAATTAAGATAAATAATTTTTATTTTTTTTATGACTAAAGGAGCTGCAAAGCAATCTTAACAGGGCAACTATGTTTCAAACCTTCACTCTGCCAGCTACAATCATTATGTCTGTTAAAATAACCTCAACAAATCAACCAGAGAACATTAGGTTGTGGTATGTTTTTATCTTAAAAAAGAGCTGACAGGAAAAATGATAATATTCTGTCAAATAAACTACTGCTAACTCCAGCATGTATTTTTGCTATAACTTTTTTGTGTGTTATTGCAAAAATAAATTAAGAAAAAATCATGTAAAAAGAAGACATTACCATAACTGTCAGGATTCATTTTATTTTAGAAGCTGTAGAAACAATTACTGCTTTTGTTTTAAATGAAATCAGATTATACATTATCATCGCAATTTCTTTAAGATAATAATGTTATAATGCTATCAAGTGTGTAAAATACCATAAATATTATACTCAAACTGATTACTGTCTAGAAAAATTGTGAAGCATTTTGCTTAAATTTGGTTGTATGTAAATAAATCAGTGATTGTTGGACAATGTTCACAGACTTGCTCAACATATTTTTTTCCCGTTTGTTTTGTTACATTCTAATTTAATAAACGTTAGTTTGTACTTGAAGGTGTGAAATAATCATTGGAAACAAATACACTGTTCCTAAAATGCTACAGTTATGGAAAGATGTAAAACATATAAACCATAAAGCTGAGAGTGCGTCTGCTCACCATCTGGTGGCTCCTCCATCGTCCTTTCCTTTCTCCAGCAATATGGACTTCCTATGTTTTCATACAATCGCAGAAGAATATTTTATCTCCTTAAAGTCCACCAGAAATAGTTCTTCATCAAAGTGTCTCTGACTCGTTGTGCTCCTGTCTGCCTCCAGCTAAAGAGCTAAGCTAACAGTGCTACTTCCGAGAGGACGTTCAGCTAAAAAGAATTTAAGAAAACACGAAAACCACAACAGAGAAGAATAATGACTTTTAACAGAAGCTATTATACTCGTAGGACATTCTCAACGAAGTAACTTCATACACGGAAGGGAAAAAAGGAAACTGAACTTGCCCTCGTAGCTTCTGTTGACAGTCGAAGATCACTTCCGGCCGTTAGTTTTCTGGTCGGATTGGCCTTCATAATAAAAGCTCGCAATAAATATCAACATTACTGAGGAAGTCGTGACTCATTTAGTGATTAGAAGACAAAGTAATGGAAGACAATAAATAGTAAACAGGTTGAAATCATTGACTGAAAAACATATTTAGTTGTGACTTTTTACAACATGATATTTTAAAGAAAGTCCAAGAAAGTCTGTGTTCAAACTTTTTATATTTTAAAACAAGCAAAGTTCTTTGGAAATTTTCTATTAAGGCAACTTGGCTAGTGCTCTAACAAATTATTACTTCTGTAGGTGACAAAAACGTATGAAAAAACCTTAATCAAACAAATTGGATAAGCAGTGGACATTGTTTATAATACAGCGTCACTATAAACAAGTCAATAAAACCAAATCTGAAAATGGCAGAAAGTAAGAAACTCAACACCTGTCTTTTAGAAAGTGATTCTTACAGTAGCTTTCATTTGCATGTACCAACAACCACTGGGAAAACTGCACAGTCTATGCTAAACCAAAACATGAAAACATCTCTCTCTGTAAGTGATGCAGACATGGGTGGACATTCATCTAACATTTATTAAAAATCTGGAAAATGTTTCAACATTAAGCTTCCCTGTGATAAACCAAACAAATATTTAGTTACATCACAATCAGAACCAACAATATTTAACAACACAAACCAAGGACTGACTTTGGCTCTGCTTTGCTCTCAATAAAGGCATTTAAAATAATATAAAATGCTGAACATTGATTAAAACATGAAGTTGATCAACTTCTGTAATCTGTACCATTAACCTTGATGCTCTGAAACCAAGATGCTGCTCAGTTACAGAGGTGCTTGGGGTCGTCGTCTTGGTAAATTTATTTATTTATTTGTACATCACATTTCAGCAACAAGACAGTTCAAAGCTCTTCACATAATTTCTGGGGGGAAATCTCTCTAGGGTATATGGAAATAACATTTCAAAACTGACCTGCATGATTGCACAAATCATGCAGGTCATGATTTGTGCAATCATGCACAAATCATGTGATTGTCAAATCATGACAAATCACAAATACATCAATATTTTGATGTATTGAAGATGCGTGAACATGAACACTTCCACTCTCACGGACTTCATTGTTGAGCTGCATGGATTTTTGAGTGTTTTAAAAATGTTTTTTTCCATTTGAAAGTGGCCTTGCAGACAGAACAGCTGTAAGGTTTTTCTCCTGTGTGACTTCTCATGTGAACAGTTAGATATGACTTGGAACTAAGGCTTTGGCCACAGATCCGACAGCTGCAAGGCTTTTTTTCCGTGTGAATTTTTACATGTTCTGACAACGTTCTCTTTTTTTTAAAAGCAGCATCACAGACAGAACATTTGAAAGGTCTGTTCTCTGAGTGGATCTTAGCGTGTTCTTTCAAGGTTCTCCTGGATGGAAAGTTCCTTTGACAGATGGTGCAGCTGAATGGTTTCTCTTTTGTATGAGATCTCATATGTCGTATTTCGCTTTCTTTCCACTTGAACATTTTTCCGCATATTGAGCAGCTGTAAGCCTTCTCTCCAGTGTGGGTTTTTACATGGGCCAGTAAAGTATTTTTCCTTTTGAAACTTGCTGCACAAAGAGAACAGCTGTAAGGTTTTTCCTCAGAGTGACACTTCATGTGAACTTTTAGATACGAGCTGAAACCAAAGCTTCGGCCGCAGACGGAGCAGCTGAAGGGCTTCTCCCCAGTGTGGATTCTTGTGTGTTCAATTAGTGAGTTTTTCCTCTTAAGAGCCACACCACAAACAGAACATTTGAACGGTCTTTCCCCTGTGTGGACCTTTGAGTGTTTTTGCAAGTTTCCTTTTGAAGAAAAGGGTTTTTTACAGATGGAGCAGCTGAAAGGATTTTCTCCAGTGTGTATTCTGTGGTGTCCTAACAAACCTTGCTTGCTTCTGAATGTTTTACCGCAGTCGGGACAGATGTGTAACTTTTTACTTTTGCCACATTTTCTATCAACAACAGGAAAGGCATCAATTTTCACAGAGTTTAAACCTGACTGAGCTTCACTTTCCTCCCAGTTTCCATCACTGACGTCCGTTTCTGAAGAACAGTTTGAAGTTTTGTCAGCATCTGATTCCTCAGAGTCTCTGTTCCCCTCAGTCTGACTGGGAAGAAGTTCTGAGAGCTGAGGTTTCTCTTCATCATCTTCACTCTTCACATAAACAGGACTGAAAGTTAACTCTGTGATCTCATTCTCCTCCTCTTCCTCTTTAATCTGAGGAGGCTTCTGATCCTCCTGGTCTGGTCTGGGACTCCAGTCGTCCTCCTCAACAACCAGCTCCTCTTTGACCACCAACACTTGTTGGACATCTGCAGGAAACACAAACAAGTTATGTCAGTTTTCATATTAAGTGAAAACTGTTCATTATCAAACTTTGACAGTAAAAAAAACTAAAAATCAATGTACTAAACTGTTTGGGGGAAATCTGACCACAGCACTGCACCACCAGAAAAACATGCTACAAGCACAATTATCAAAAAGTCTTATCCATCCATCCATCCATCCATCCATTTTCTTCCGCTTATCCGGGTTCGGGTCGCGGGGGCAGCAGCTTCAGAAAGTCTTATCAATGTTAAGGTAACCTTATTAAAACCACTCAGCGTCACACATACATTTACAAAAAATAGAGAACAAATCATGTTGAGAGAGAATTACCATAACTGTTAGGATTCATATATTTTGCAAGCAACAGAAAATAAAATCAGACTTTACATTATCTTATTTTATTTGAGGAACTGCAGTAAGTGTGTTCTGTTAAATGTTACTATACAGCAAGAGTTTCAAAGTGATTCCTGCCTAGAAAAATAGTGAAGCATTTTGCTTGAACTTGGTTATATGTAAATAGTGAGAGTGACAATGCTAAGAAACTTTTTTGCTATATTGGTTTTTTCCATTTGTTTTGTTTATATTTCTTACATTTAATAAGTGTTAGTTTGCGTTTGAAGGTGTGAAATAATCATTGAAAACAAAAATATTGTTCCTAAAATGCTAAAGTGAAGGAAATATGTAAACATAATCACCATAAAGCTGAGAGTCCGGCTGCTCACCATCTGGTGGCTCTTCCATTGTCCTTTCCTTTCTCCAGCACTCTGGTTTTCTTACGTTTTCATACAATCGCATAAGAATATTTTCTCTTCTTAAAGTCCATCAGAAACAGTTTGTTCTCTATCAAAGTGTCTCTGACTCGCTGTGCAGCTGTCTGCCTCCAGCTAACTGGCTACGCTAACACTCGGAGCCGGTGCTACTTCCGGGAGAAAATTCAGCTAAAACCAATTACACACAACATTAAAAACACAATCGAAGCTATTAATAATAACTTTAATAGAAAAGCTATTATAGTCGTATGACCTTCTCAACGAAGTAACTTAATACACCGAAAAAAAGAAACTAAACTTGCTCTCGTAGCTTCTTATAGTGGAAGGTCACTTCCGGCCGTTAGTTTTCGGGTCGAATTGACCTTCAGAATAAAAGCTGGAGTAACCAGCGTATACTGTTAATGTTCTTTACCGACACCCTGGACTTTAATGCTCTGCTCTGTTATATTGAAAAAGATACCAGAATCACAGTATTTGCTGACAGAGGCCTGAACAATTAGAAATAAAAATGCTCGGTACAAGCAGCTGTTCCACACACGAGTCGGAATTCCCCTGTTAGCAGATAAGCACATGGAGAAACTCCATAACTGTAGCATAGCATCTGCTGTAAACTAGAGGGAAGTGTACTTGTGACGTCAGCAAAATGCCTCCTCTTTGTGTTTTAGCATATATAAACACTCACATTTACATAAAACGTGAGCTCATCCAAGAACAAGGAAACTACCTCTTCTCAGGTAGCCTAGCGATAACCGAGATCACTGACGTCATAACAAAGCGCTCTTTTAAAGTCACAGTACAGGTATTAGAGTTAATGAGTTATTTAAAACTCTAATACATAACCAAAAATGAGGATTATATAGTGCTAATCAGAATTGAGTGAAATTACAAACATTCTGATAAAAAATAACAGCATATTTTCTAAAGTTGTTATACTCATTAAATCACAGCATTACATTTATTTTAGAGTAGTAGAAGACAGAGTGATAGTAAACACAGGTGGAAATCATTGACTGATCAATATATTTACCTGTCACTTTTAACAATAATTGAACTTGGAAAGGAAGCCCAGGAAATCCTAGATCCAAACTTTTTCCTTATCTTCTAAAAGAAGCAAAGTTCTTTGGACATTTTCTATCTACGTAACTTTGCTAGCTCTCTGACTCTGGTTAAAAATGTAACCAAGAAAGTTGGATCTGTTATTGGTATAGACCTTACAAAGTTCTTAAAAAACAAGACAATAAGGTCAAACCTGAAAATGGCAGGAAATGAGAAACTCATAAGATGATCGATTTGACTGAGAAGGTCCTGTGTGCCTGCAGATGAGATACTTCTTAATACATTGTTTAAAACTCTTATACTGTTTTTATTTCCAAGCACTCAAATCACTGGGAAAATGGCATGTCCTAAATCAAAACTTGAAGAAAACGTCTCAGTCCACAGGAAGAGAGATAAACATGAGTCAATATTTTTCTTCACATTTATTGTAAAATCTGGAAGTTTTACAATATTTAGCTTCTCTGTGATAAACCGAGCAAATACTTAGTTACATTACAATAATGATCAGCTTTATTCAACAACTTTGCACACACCAACGAAGAACTGACTTTGGCTCCACTTTGCTCTCAATAAAGACATTAAAAGTATTAATATAAAAAACTGATCACTGATTTAAATCTGTAAACATAAAATTGATCAACTTCTGGAATCTGAAACATCTGGAACCACTTACTGGTGAGTTTGGGGTTGTTGTGTTGCTAAAACACCAATTTTAAATCAAGTTTATTTGAATAGGACATTTCAGCAACAAGCCACTTTAAAGTGCTTCACATGATCATTTTTGGGAGGGAATTTCCTCTACAGTATACGGAAACAACACTTCTTCAAGTATTTTGATATATTAAAGCTGCTAACAACATGAACAATTCTGAAGGACTAGATTATTGACCTGAATGGACCCTTGAGTGTCTTACAAAGGTTTTTTTCCATTTGAAAGTGGCCTTACAGACAGAACAGCTGTAAGGTTTTTCTCCTGTGTGACTTCTCATGTGAACAGTTAGATATGACTTGGAACTGAGGTTTTGGCCGCAGATCCTGCAGCTACAAGGCTTTTCTCCCGTGTGGA
Source organism: Poecilia latipinna (assembly GCF_001443285.1). Lineage (NCBI taxonomy): Eukaryota > Metazoa > Chordata > Actinopteri > Cyprinodontiformes > Poeciliidae > Poecilia > Poecilia latipinna. The sequence continues at coordinate 331,302 of NW_015113092.1, read as the reverse complement.
TTCTTGCGTGTTCTGACAACGTTCTCTTTTTCTTAAAAGTGGCATCACAGACAGAACATCTGAAGGGTCTGTTCTCTGAGTGGTTCTTGGCATGTTCTTTCAAGGTTCTCCTGGATGGGAAGTTCCTGTGACAGACGGAGCAGCTGAAAGGTTTGTCTTTCGAATGACATCTCATATGTCGGGTTTCACTTTCCTTCCTCTTGAACTTTTGTCCACAGATGGAGCAGCTGAAAGGTTTGTCCTCGCTGTGACACGTCATGTGTCGATTTACGCTCTCCTTCCTGCTGAATGCTTGCAGACAAACAGAGCAGCTAAAAGGTTTCTCGTCACTGTGACGCCTCATGTGGTAAGTTAAAGTTTCTTTCTTTCTAAATGTCTGACCACAAAAAGCGCAACTGAACGGTTTTTCTCCACTGTGTGTCCTCAGGTGCTGCACTAACACATGTTTCCATGTGAAAGAGGCGTTGCAGACGGAGCAGCTGAAGGGTTTCTCTCCTGTGTGAACTCTGTTGTGTCTCAACAAATCCGACTTTTGGTTAAATGTTTTCCCACATTCACTGCAGCTATGGAGCTGCTTGCCTTTCTCACCTACAGGAAATGTACTGTTTCCTAAAGAGTCTGAATGAGATGGAGTTTCACCGCTCTCCTCCCAGTTTCCATCGCTGACGTCTGTCTCAGAAGAATCTACATGACCTGATTCTGAACCTGAAGAGTCTCTGTTCTTCTCAGGTTGGCAGTGAAGCTGAGGTTTCTCTTCATCATCTTCACTCTTCACAGGATTGAAAATAAACTCTGTAATCTCATTCTCCTCCTGTTCCTCTTTGATTTGTGGGAGTTTCTCATCCGGTTTGTGACTCCAATTCTCCTTCTCAGCAGGAAGCTCCTCTTTTAAAACCAACACCTTCTGCATGTCTGCAGGAAACATAAACACAGGCAAATCACAAGAGGCTCACAAATAAAACAAAAATACAAAGGGAGACAACTGATCAAATCGAGATTACAAGCCATAACAATAAACACAATAACGAGGTTGATCACTGAAGTTTTGAGGACATATGAGCTCCAGGGACAAAGGGAACTTAATTAAATAAGTTGGTAGGTTGACGCCAGCATGATATCAAAAGGAGAATTGTTACTAATCGGTTCAAAAGTTGCGTAGTTTATATAGTTGCAACATTCCAATGCGACAATAATCTAACATACACGACCAAGAAGAAGATCTGGACTGGCCATCTCAGTCTCCTGCCAACGAAACCAACAATTTATAGAAACTGAATGTTTTTTCACAAAGCTTTACCATCTGATTAAAAACCCAGACTCATCCAGTTTTCTTTAACTACCAGAAATGACCTCAAGCTGTTGTTCATGCTGAAAAGGTCAATACATAATAAGAAGAACTAAGATATGTAAACTTTTAATCAGGATCAAGTGGGTAGTTTATGTTGTTGCTTTTATAGTTAAAAGGGCAAACACTATTCTTAAAATTAAATAAAAGGAATTTGTATTATCGTTAATAATTTTACTAAAAAATGGGCCATAAAATTGGATTAAACTTATGAACAGCTTAAAGGGTGAGGCTGTATCTTGTTTATTTTGTGGTGTGTATGGCAAGTCTTGTTTTGTCACTTGCAAAGGAGAATGTTGTTTTTGTCCTTTGTGATTCTTATAAATTAAACCAGGGGTCCTGCAGCCTTTTTACGATCCAAAAAGCCATTTTTTACCCTCAGCCCAGCTAAATAAAACATGTTTACAGCCAAAGATATCACATAGCTTTAGTCAGAAAAGCTGACTTTAGAAAAAGACAGCTTTTCATTTTTGTTATGAATATGTTCTATTGTAAATTTGTTATTTTAAAAATCCAAAATTTTATTTATAATTTTACATTTTTAAACTTTTGCAATAAGAGGATGGGTACATTTTCTGCGATGGGATGTTATTTGAGAAAAATTATATATGAAAAGGAAGAATAAAGAAAAATCTAAATTTCCAGCCTGAGCAGAAAATTGATCTAAACAAATAGACACTTAAGTAGTGTCAACACAATGACACTCCTTTAAGTGTTTTCTGTTGTGAAAATTCAATTCCGTTATTACATGACAAAAAAAAACAACAAACAAAAAACAGAAATACTGCAAGAACTTGCATTTTTTTTATTATATCTATATCTTTTTAAAAAATATTTCTATATCATTTTAGTCATGATAAAAAGATCCTGCTGTGACTCAGATTGTCACTCATTTCTGTCTATAAAACCACTTTCAGCTTAATTAAAACAAGCATCGACATTTTGTGTTTTTGCAGGTTTGTTCCGTCCTCCTGAATGCTAAACATTACAGAATTGAAGATCAAAAGTACCGTCAAACTGAGAGTCCATCTGCTCATTGTGTGTCGGTTCCTCCATCTCTGTTAGCTGTCGTTTCTCCGACGCTTTGAACATCTGAGGTTCCAGGTTCTGATGGAGCTGAGCATCACTCAGCTCCATCAGAAACACTGTCTGTCAAGCTAACACTAGGCTAAGCTAACACTCTGAGCTTCTGTTGCTATCGGGAGAAAATTTAACTAAACAAAGTTGTCAAGGATAATTAAAAACATTGTGACTTTTTAAACGTGTGTATAAGTGACGGGGTAACGCAGCGTTAACCAGGACATTTCCCTACAGTCAGGAGGAAACTAAACGTTGTTCGGGTAGCTTCTGCTGCTAGGAGACAAACACTTCCGGTAGAAGTGGCGTCAAATAGCCTTCAAAATAAAAGCTCGAAATGAATGGCACTCCAACGCCACAAAGTTTTTCCAGGCAGGTTCTCCAAATGACCAAACCCATTGTGTCCAAGAAACAAAATGTATTTTAGTTTTTAGATTTAATAAGTTTTATTTAATGAGACATTTATTTTTCATAGAAAATCCATTCATAACAAATATTCCTAACACTATTTGTACCATTCTTTCTTGATATGTTATTCATATGTTGCACCAAAGAAAAACAGCTGAAACTAGCATTTTAAAATTACTTTTACATTTTTAAAATATTGCTCTTTTTTATTAGTATTTAAACGACAGTGAAGGATCTAAAGAGCTGCAGGCTTTCTAGCTACCAGCTAATTAATGGACTGACTGTTAATTAGCTGGACACAAACCACACAAAACTATAAATGTTAAATGGTTTTAAAATAAGGTATATATTTAAAAACAAACAACAGAGGTAAGAAAAGCTTAGCACACAACTATTTATTATGAAATTATCAAAACTGTTTAAATCAATTACTGATTTAAAATAATAGAAATAACAGGCTAATACAGCACAGTTTTAGGGTAAATCGAATAAATCTAAATGAAACTCTTTAAAATGAATAAAAATAATCATCTTCAATCAGATCGACTGTTTTTTTTTTCATTCAGAGATGACCCGTGAGGTGAAGAGATTCTGCCTTCAAAGGGAGAAGCCATAACTACAAACATCAGTGAATGTTCAAAAGCTGTGCATGAATGTGAAGGAAGGATAAATATACTTCATCTGAACAAGTTTCCATGTAAAATTCCTATGGAAGTCACCCAACCAGTCGACTTGTGTGTAATTTAATGAATCCAGCTGTTCTCTGAAGGCCTCATAAGTTTGAGAACATTTATGAACAAACAGCAACATAAAACCAAACATCACAGCATACGGGTCAGGGAGGAAACTGTCGACACATTTTAAGAAAGTTGGAGTTAAAAAACATCATCCTACTGTTTTAACACCCCAATCAAGAGTAAGGCACAAATACAAACTTATCAAGACTAAACTCTGAGGCCAGGCAGGATGAGCTTTAATCTGAGACACAGCCGAGAGCCAACAGAGACTTTCTACAGGAAATAGTCATTTGTATAAACCTGTCACAGTCATGCTGCTGATAGTAATTTGATGCTGATGTGTTAAAAATATACATCTATTTTTTTTACAACCAATAACAAAATATAACTCCACAAGATGTTCAACATTCCTCAATTAAATTTTTTTTTCATGTCAGATTTCTCCTAAAGTTGCTACTTAATTTTCATATTATGACTTTATTCTCATATTATTTTGACTTCATTTTTGTATTATTTCAACTTTGTCATATGACTTTATTCTCATGTAATTTTGACTTTATTCTCATATGTATACAATTTTATTCTGCAATTGTTCTTTTGTTATTTCAAATTTATTCTTGTAATTAAAAAATATCTTAGCATGGCCCTACTACTCCTCCATACTGCAGAAGCTTTCTGTTAGAGGCCATGATGAGAAATGTTGATGAACCTTGATTAATCTGCAGTTTGAACACCAACATCAGCTCAGTTTGCTGCGTAAGCTTAAACATCGTTTCTGATGTGTTTTGGACCAGGACAGCTGGGTGAACTTCTTGTTGCAGCCCTTGCAGCTGTACGGTTTCTCTCTGGTGTGAACCCTCATGTGCAGCTTCAAGCCGTCCTTCCTTTTGAAGGTGGCCTTGCACACGGAGCAGCTGAACGGTCTCTCCTCTGAGTGGGTTCTCATGTGCTGGATCAAGGCGTTCTTCCTGATGAAAGCCACCGCGCAGACGGAGCAGCTGAAAGTTCTCTCACTGTCATGAAATCTCATGTGCCGAGCCAAGCGAACAGCTTTGTCGAAGCTTTGGCCGCACACCTCGCAGGTAGACTTGCTGTGAATTTTTGTGTGGTTCACAAAATCTTGTTTTCTCCTGAAGGCTTCCTGACAGACAGAACAGCTGAACGGTTTCTCCCCTGTGTGAATTCTTATGTGCTCCACTAAAGTTTGCTTTAGCTGAAAGCGGGCCTCACAGACAGAACATGTGTAAGGTTTTTCTCCTGTGTGACGCCTCATGTGTCGATTCAGGCTCTCCTTGACGCTGAAGTTTTTGTTGCAGACAGAGCAGCTGAACGGTTTCTCTCCGCTGTGGGTTCTTAAGTGTCGCTTCAAACTGTCTTTTCTTCTAACAGTTGTCGGACAGTAAGGGCAGCTGTGTGGTTTCTGTCCGCTGTGGATTTTTGAGTGCTGCACCAGCGTTTTCTCGCTTGAAAAAGGCGCCTTGCAGACAGAGCAGCTGAAAGGTTTCTCTCCACTATGAGTCTTTATGTGCTCAGCTAATTCACGCTTGCACAGAAAACCACAGCCGCAGATGGAGCAGCTGTAAGGTTTTCTTCCAGTGTGTCTCCTCATGTGCTGAGTTAACCATCCCTTCCTCCTGAAGTTCTGGCCACAGATGGAGCAGCTGAAAGGTTTGTCGTCACTGTGAGTTTCCACATGTTTCATTAAGGCGTATTTCCATATAAAAGCCTGCCGGCAAGAGGAGCAGCTAAAAGGTTTTTCTCCTGTGTGGATTCTCTGGTGTCTTAGTAAATAAATCTGAAGGCTGAACTTTTCGCCACATTCTGCGCAGGTGTGTAATTCACCATTTCCTGACTTACCATCCGCTGAATCTTTATTACTTCTAACAGAGTTTGTATCTGATAAATCGCTGCTTTCCTCCCAGTTTCCATCACTGACATCGGTTTCTGCGGAATCTGAAGTGTCATCTTCATTGTCTGATTCTACACACTGATCCGGTTCTGGTCCAACACAAGCTCTGTCCTCTTCGGTCTTGCAGTGATGAAGCTCTGAGGGCTGGGGTTTCTCTTCATCATCTTCATTCTTCACATGGACAGGACTGAAAGTTAACTCTGTAATCTCATTTTCCTCCTGTTCCTCTTTAATCTGTGGAGGTTTCTGCTCCTCCTGGTCTGGTTTGAGACTCCACTTCTCCTCCTCAGCAACTACTTCCTGTTTGACCTGGTGGATGCCTGCAGGAAAACAGAAACACACCCTGGGTTATTTTTCTATGGAGATGATCCAGACACTATCAGCTGTACAAGAAATGCATGAAACCAAAGAACTCACACATTTCTTGTTTATAACACAACAATCAACAGCAAAAACTTCACTGCACTTTGAGTATTTCTTGTCACAACAAATTTACAATAAATTGTCTCAGAAGTTACTGTGATAAATTATAATATTGCAGAGTATTTATGCCTTATAATGGAGAATTATAGAGAATTATAATCTGGTAGTAAAGGAACATTTTTAGTTTAGATTGCAAAAATGTAAAGGTATTGTGGGAAAAGGACTTTGTAACTGTATTTGGGTACAAATTGATTCACTTACTGGGAAATGTATAAGAGAATGTAAAGGTAAACTTACCCAATATAATATCATTCAAGTACATTACTGTGCACCTGTTATATTAAATAGAATTGGTCTGGTTTTAAAAATGACCCACTATTTGCTGCCCTTAAAGTAGATATCAGATGTCTGGAAAAATTAAAAGGTTAAAAACAAAGAGAAAGAGCAGAGACTTTACCAGAAAGTCGGGGAGATTCTCCAGATTTTGTTCCAGTCGGTTCTTCCTCTGCTGGTTCTGGTTGCTCGGTGTCTGACTTCATCATCCTTTGGAGCTCAGATATCTTCACACAATCAGAGGAACTTCTTCTCCATAAACTCCATCATGAACACAACCTGATCACCGTCAAAGCGTCAAAGCTCTAACAACGTCCCGTCCTGTCGCTCAGTATGCTAAGCTAACATTAGCTTAGCTGCTGCCAGAAAAAAGAAGAAAATGCTGTTAAAATAGCGACGAACTTACATTTAGACACATTAATTGGCCAAACTAACTCCCTCTAGATGGGAGCTATATGGAGAAACTGAACATAGAGCAGAAGCTGCTGACAACGACGGACTCACTTCCGTTATTCTTTGTTTTCTCTAGTGCGCCTTCAAAATAAGAACTCAGGTTTGGCTACTGTAATCCCGAACGACTAACAATATTCTCGTAATTTTGCTTGATTTTAGTTCGTACTAAAGAATAATCAGTGGTTATGTTGTGCATCAGGTTACAACTGAAATCACATATTTTACACAGACTCTTAAAAAATACATTGTTTTTATGACTTTATTTATTACTACGACCTATTTCATTAAAGAAAACATTGACAACTGCTCTGTTGCCACGTAGAAACAGAATTATTGATGATAAGCTCAACCACTATAATTTGTATTAAATCGAAGTAATTTTTTAATGTTATTTTTAATTATATTTGATAAAGCTCTGATAAATATTAAACGGAGATTGCCGTAGTTTGAGTTTCATTTTGAAAATCATTACCCGGAAGTAGTTTCCAACCGTTCCGTATTTGTTTACGTTGATAGGTTAAAGTCGTTCGGAGTAACATTTGGCAGTTTTAACTATTTTTAAAGAATGGATCTACATCAACAAAAATCATCTGCTGGATCGAGACACACAGGTTCGGTTCTGTTTCTCTCTTTGTTTTATATTCATCAGTTTGCTCTGAAGTTTATATCTAAAATCGATGCTAAGACAAAGGTAGCTAAGCTCCTCTTTCAACACAACCTGGCACCTGATATCGTTTTAATTATACTTATGCATTAACATTTTAAAAGTTTTATCGGTAATTCGCTGTATTTTATGCTTATTATGTATTGTAATGATGGCATTATAAAATAACATCGATCCTGTGGGAATCTGACCATCCCTTTAACAATTTGTGCTACCTTATGTTATTTGCTAAAAGTGATCGAAAATTATAGTATCAGAACCCAAAGAGTGAAACATTTAACTCATTGTCATTGGCAAAGACTCAACTAAGACAACAGTTTCTGTAACTAGTTGTGTAATAGTGCTTGTTAGGACCTGGTAATAACTCTGAGCGAGAGGGGGACTGTTGTGCAATTACTGCACACAAAGTTAACTATTTACACTTACTTCTGATACAAGCGGACTCAGTCTGCTGATGTTTTTTGTTGTTATCTTCTTTTATTTTTTGGCTCATAATTACTTGTGAACTGACCATTTTGGCCCACATGATAAAAAGTTTGGACACCTCTGATTTAGAGAGACTAATTAACCAGACAAGGTTTTGGACTATGGGAGGAAGCTGGAGTACCCAGGAGGGAACCCACAGACTCACAGGGGAAACATGCAAACTCCATGCATAAGAATTGGAACACAGTTGTTCATGTGGAATAAATCTAAGGAATGACCATCAGTAGAAATGCTCAATAACTGGTGTCACCAAAGTCTCTTTACATGTTTTTCTTTTAGCTTTTGCCTGTTTTTTATTGCCTTAGATCCATTTTGTGTTCTACTAATACATTTTTAAACATGGCAAAAACGTTTTGCTGAAGTAGTGAGTGAACTGTAACAGATTGTAACTTAAACTAAAGCTAAATATCACTAACTCATCCCATTAATGATCAATATTTTTTCATTTTGGCCCTAAATTTGATAGACCATGCCCATTTTCAAAACCCATCTGAAACATTATTGTTTCGCTGGCTTTCAACCCAACAGAGACTTGATTTTACTTAATGTTTTATCTGTTTAACTGCGTAATTTTATTGTGTTTTGAATTGAGCTTTTAAGTAATTATTTTGTACTTAGTTTTGTCACTTTAATTTTATGCTTTCTTTTGTCTTATTTCCTTATGACTGATGTTCAGCACATTGTTTTAGCTGTGGCTGTTATTAAAGCACTTTATAAACTTTATACTTTGAGAGGTTTAACGTGGCAGGTCATTCATATATAAACACTAATTCAAACATAAACTTGTTTCTGTTTTTTAGCTACCCTGCAGGTGTTTGAAGTAAATACTACACCGGATCAGCAGATTAATAGCTCTGGACTGGACCAAGAGAACAAGTTTTATAAAGACAAGAAAAACAGTCTGCATCCTCCTCAAAGACTAACTGAAGCTAATGTTTTTAAACATACAAGTGAAGACTACATGGAGGACGTTAAAAACTGCCACTGCGCACAGCTGAGTTTAAATAGCCAAATAAAAGAAGAGGCAAGTGATTCGGAAAGTCATTCTGACACAAAACGGCTGAGCTGCTTTTTCTGTGCAGCAGAATTCACAACAGGAGGTCTGCTGACGATACACACCTCAGATCATACAGGAGAGAAGCTGCTGACCTGCATTATCTGCAAGAAAACCGTCAGTTCAGAGTCGGAGCTTGTTAATCATGAGTGCAACTCTCTTGAGCATCCTCATAAACAAACCGAGGAACAGATTCCAAGCAACAAGCTGCTCTGCTGCTCTCAGTGTGGCGACAGATTCTCCACGAGCGAAGACCTCGACCTGCACCTCAGATGTCATTCCAGAGGAAAACTGTTCAGTTGTTCGGTCTGTAACACCAGCTGCAGCGACAAAGACTCGCTGATTCAGCACATGAGGCTCCACACCAGACAAACCCAGTTCACTTGCCACGTCTGCGGGAAGGACTTTGCCTGGAGGAGGCACCTCACCAAACACATGGAGGTGCACAGGAAAAGGAAGAAGGTGTTCCGCTGCAGAGTATGTGGCGCTGAGTTTTGTACCTATTATCTGCTGTCTAAACACAAGACTATTCATCAGACATCAGAGCTTCCTCAGGAACAGACCGAGGAGGCAGCTGAGGGTGATGACGCTGGCACAAAAAACCTGGTGAACACAGATTCTGAGCTGCAAAAAGAGACCAACATGGAGGTTTCAGCGTCTTTTAAAACTGAAAATGACCTGTGGACAGACTCAAGTCAACTTCTCCCAAATTTCAACCTCAATGGACCCAACAACGTTTCTGGGCCTGACAGGATCACAAAGATACAGAAAAAGGTGAAGGAGGAGGATTTCCAACCTCCGCAGATAAAAGAAGAAGAAGAGGAGATGGAAATCGGCAGGTTCACTTTCAGTCCTGTGCCGATGAAGACTGAAGAAGACGAAGAGAAGCCTCAGTTCTTACAGCTTCATCCCACAGAGGAGCATAAAGACTGCGTGGAAGAAGGGGAACCAGGTAAGACAGAAAAAACCTCAGAGTTTTCCGACCCCGACACTGACGACAGCGAATGTTGGAGACCAAAAACAAAACTTGGGTCGGGTTCGAATTCAGAAAGCGATTCTGGCAGAAATCCTTCCAGTTGCTCCGATAACAAACCGTCAGAGTCTCTGCAACCCGAGAGCGACGACAGTGTCGACAGCGACTTCTGGAAGGACTACAAGAAGCCGCAGTCGAGCACAAACCTGCAGAAACAAGAGCCTTTGGAGAAAGGAGTGAAATATGTGACGGATGTAAAACCATACAGCTGCCCTCAGTGTGGCAAAGCCTTCCGCTACAGCTCCTACCTGAAAATTCACATGAAGCAGCACACAGAGAGGTACTTCTGTTCCATCTGTGGACACAAATCCACCTCCAGCTCGAACCTCAAGGTTCACATAAGAACTCACACTGGAGAGAAACCGTTCAGCTGCTCGGTTTGTGGGAAAAAATACACAAATAAGGCAAGCATGCTGTCTCACATGTCCATCCACGATGCGGAAAGGAAGTACAACTGTGACACGTGTAAGAAAAGCTTCGCTTGGTTCACGGAGCTCAAATACCATCAGTGTGTCGGTGAGTTGTCAGGGGAACGAACACACGAGGAGGATGCGAGCATCAACCTGAAACGATACACGTTATACAGCTGAAGTGACTCATCTGCAGAAGTTGCTTCAATGACTGTTTTTGAAAAATTTCCTGAAGCTTCTTGAAAGTTATTTCCTGAAGCTTCTTGAAACAGTGAGGTCTTTTCTGAAAAATATTCTCTGAAATGGTTAATTTCCTAAGGAAGAGCTCAGCATTGCCACCTTCTGATATAAAATAAATGAAGTTCAAGTTAAAGTGTCTTCTTGTATCCTATGGAGCTGGTTTAGTACGTGGTTTACAGGGAAATCTGCTTCTGCAACTGAACACCATTTTTACTGAAGAACTTACAAATGTATTTATTTAATAATCTTCAGCTATGCTGTATCTAAAGTTTTTTGGGGTTTGCAAAAATCCAGAGTCTAGGTCTGGTCTTTTATATCCAAAGCTAAGAATGAGTTTGATTCAAGAGAAATCAATAATGTTTTGTATCACTCAACTGTTTTATACATTTATCTCAATATGATGAATTCTTACATTCATCATATTGAGATAAATTATGTCATAAAGAGCATCTTAGGATAAAAAATACTGATAAGCTAAAGTTGAAATATTACTAGAGAAGCTGCAGCTCCACTTGTATCAGGAATAAAAATGTAATGAAATAGTATTTTTATTTGTTTCATCTTTTTACGATTGTTTTTATTTATTTGTGTTTGTTTTATCTGAAATCCTAAAAGTTTGGGATAAAAATCACCAAAGCGAATCTATTCTGAGAATTTCTTCATAAAGCTTTACAGAAGCAGGGATTCTGAATGACCGCCTGAAATAATCAGGTTTCCTGATGTGTTTGTCAGGTTATGTGGTTTTGAAATGTGCTGATTAATGCAACAGGTTGAGACTGAATTTCTGTTTCAAGACTAGAATTTGTTTTTATTTTTTAACTTAAATCAATAATATTCCAATGAAATGAGTCCAAACTGCTGCCTTTCTAGATGAACGGTTGTAGTGGGTCTGGTGTTAAATAAAACAACACGGACGATGCTAAGGTTGGTTTTGTTTAATTTATTTGCAGATTTACATTTTATGTTGTAGTACTAAGGACATTGTGGATAATTGGCCATAGAGGAGTAAATCTCCACAAAAAATGTCAGATTAACAGTTTCAAGAAAAAACTTGAATATTCTTTGATGTCAAAAAGTCAATAATTTACTGGTTAAAAATGGACCATCAGATAATAAACTTGGGGTTTTTTTTTGTTTGTTTTGTTTTTTATGAAGTTTTGACTAAAATGCCAAAGAATAGTCTTGTTTTAATATTGTAAATTTATGCCTTTAATCATGGAGGAAACAATTCTTGCAAATTTACAACTTTTTGGCATCAGAGAATATATAATTTTTTTCTTGTACACATCCAAAATTAAAATAAAAATGTATGATTTTATTTGGCAGAAAATTACTCCTCCAATCTGGAGTGACCCTAGTGCTAAGTACCTGTCTTCTTCTTTAGTCAAATCATTTTCCTAACTTTGTTTTTTTAGGTGCACCAACATAAAGGATATTTGCACATAGATTTTCAAATTTAATATCACAGTTTTACAGGTTTAATTCTTTTTTTTTTATCACTGTTCGTGAAGGTAATACAGACCTTTAAACATGAAGTTGTTTATTTGAAGCAGAACTGTAATTAAAGGTTATTATAATTGTGAAACCCATATAAATTAACATCTGTTGATCAACATGTAAAAAAAACTTTTACATTTCAAGTGAAACTAACAGAATCTGATCAGGCAAGTGTTTATTTACTCCGGTGTCACAAATTAGTTCAGGACATATTTGTATGGACCCCACATTTTACAATCTGATACAGTTTGAACATCAGTCATTGTAACTTTTTGTCTTTAAGCCGATCTGTGACCTCCTGGATGAGCCGTCAATGTGCTTTTGGAGTAATTTTGTTAGGCTGACCACTACTGGGAAGAATGGAAATGGGATCCCAGACTACAGACGTCGATGACCGTTTCTAATCTTTTCTTGAATCTCTTTTGCTCAGGACATGATGTGTTGGATCCACTCCATTCTGCATCAGTGCACCAAAAACATCCACATCCATTAATGATACAGAAAACTACCACACAATTCTTCCAGTCAGATTTTCTTCCAGTCAGGGGCCTGGAGCTTTCATTACATCTGTATCTGCCAAAGAGATGCATAAATGCTGCTGCTTTGGATCTGATGCATGCCTTGGGTTTGCTTGAGTTCAGTTCAGTCCTCTTCTTGCATGGGGTTCAGAGAAAATGAAGTGGATTGCACTGCTTCATGATTTGCATCCACATTTATTTTATTTAAAATGCACCAATTATTTTTTTATACCCATCACAGTTCAAGGTTTTTAGCATTTCCTAGACTTATGTGCAGTTAAAGAACTAAAGACAATACATGTCGGAGTGGAGTAGTATAATAGAAAAAAAATGATTAATTGGGTTAAATAGGATAATATTCCACAGGGTTAGGAATTTGAGAAAATTTCACAAATATTCAATAAAATTGAATAAAATAAAATATTGTTATTGAATAAAAATATTCAATAACAGCTGAAAATAAGATGCATCCAATTTCAAGTAAAGTCTGTCATCTAGAACTCATTTCTGGTCTTGATGGACTTCCAGATGTTTAGTCAGACCTCCTTTCTGCCTGTATCTTCTCCCACACACCGGACAGCTGAAGGGCTTTTCTCCTGTATGAATCCGCATGTGAACTTTTAGGTTCCCACTTTCAATAAAACCTTTCCCACACACGGTGCACTCATAGGGTTTCTCACCCGTGTGGATCTTCACGTGTTTCTGCAAGCAGCCGTTCCATGAGAAACACTTCCAGCAGATGGGGCACTTATAGGGCTTTTCCCCCGTGTGGCATCTCATGTGAGCCTTCAGTTGTCCCTTAAAGCCAAATCTTTTCCCGCACACAGAGCAATTAAGAGGTTTCTTACAGGTAGAACATCCTGTACAGTTTACATGGACTTTACCACTTCCACTTTCATCAACTCTGAGATTAGGTCCTGCTTTTAAATCCTCTTGAGGGGCTAATTCTTGTCTTTTCACAAAGTTTCGGTTCGCCCCCGCGTGACTGAGATGACGAAGCTGCTGTGACTGATGAAGGCTGCATTTGATTATGCTGTCACCTTTGTGAACAGCCATGTGCATGTTCAGATTCCCTCGTTGTGCGTAGCTCTTTCCACAAATGGTGCAGCTGAAGGGTTTCTCTCCTGTGTGAATTCTCATGTGGACCTTAAGGTTGCCACTCTCGCTGAACCTTCTTCCGCACACCGAGCACCTGAAAGGTTTCTCCCCCGTGTGGATTCTCATGTGCTTCTGGAGACGTCCTCTCCACGAGAAGCACTTCCTGCAAACCGGACACCGGAAAGGTCTGTCTCCTGTGTGGCATCTGATGTGCAGCTTCAGGTAGCTCAGGGAGCCGAATCTTTTCCCACATTCAGAGCATCGGAACGAGTTCAGAACATTAGACCCGATGTCGTTCAGAGGACTCTCATGATCTTGGATTACATCACACTCCTCATCTCCAGGGTCAATTCTGGGTGCCATCAAGTCTGGATTAGTGTAACCGATACCAGTCTCAGGTTCTTCACCGTCGTCTTCCTCCAGAATGATAACGATCTCTTCAGTCTGGCTGTCATGAAGCTCAGAAGACTGAGTTTCCACCTCCTGTTCTTCTGTCTTCACATGGACAGAACCACTAAACATGTTGGTGATTTCAACTTCCTCTTGTTCCCTTTTAAACTGGAGGCTCTTTGGTTCCTCCTGGTCGACTGTGGAGCTTTTCACCAGCTGCTGCTGCTGCTCAGAGTGAAGCTTCATCAACATCTGCTGGACATCCGAATAACCTAAAGCACAGAAACACAAGGAAGGGAGAGATTTTTGGTAATGGTTCCTAACAGCAGGAGTTTCAGCATTCAACATAGTTAATTTTCGTTGTTTCAGAAGTGTTTTCTCCAGTAAGTAATAAAATTATATTTTCTTGCTATTGTGAAGCGTTAGCTGACTCTTCTGTGCAACAATTTAACAATAGTAATATTTTATGTTGCCAGTTTTAAAAGCGTGTTTTCTTGCTAGTTGTACTTTAATTGTGAGCATAACTGGTTATAACTCATCTATTTTAGTATGTTGGCATGACTCAAACATTGCTTCCTACATAATGTTTGAGCTATTTAAAATAAATAGGGGAAAACATTTTTTAACATCTCATAAAGCCAATGTTCTGTTAAACAATAAACAGATATATTTATGAAACAAAATAAAATGAATTGTTGACCTCTAGCTATTTATTTGTTCTTTCTTTTTTTATTCGCACCATAATTACATTTCTTTTTGGGTTGATATATGTGGTTGGAATTAAAATCAGAATGATAAAAAAGGAAAATGTGGAATTTGGAGAGTAATAAAACAGATTTCACTTGGCTTTCTGTCAACATTTCCTCCTGCCTCTCTCTTGTAAATGTCAGATTTGTGGAGTAAATGTCTAATAATTATCCATTAAATTTTTTTTCCATCTGAGCTGTGAAATGTGGAAAACTTTAAGGAACATGACCTTTTTTTTTTGCCGAGTTTAAATTGTGACATCCGTAATATTAATTTGGAGACATTTAACACTGCTGTTTTTTACTCGAATAATGTCTTGGACGTCTACTTTTTACTTTTACTTGAATAAAAATACGTTAAAGTAATGCTACTCTTACTTGAGTACAAATTTTATGTACTCTACCCACCTCTGACTATACCATTTAGGTCACATTCCTGCTGCAGAAAAACAAACAAACAAACAAAAAAACAGAAAATCATGCAGCACTTCTTAGTCATAATAAAATGTCAGATTTTTGTTTTCTAACCAAATACAAAGTATTTTATTCCTTCAAACACTGTGATTGCTGTTAGAGCATTTAAAGGAGCATTTACAACCCCAGTTTAGACGCAAACCTGCTTTGCGATGCTTCATTTCAGCCGTTAAAATCACATCCAGAAAGTCTCGATGGCGTCGCTCCGTCTCCTCTTCGTACTCCAGGATCGTCTCCTCCAGATGTCCCAGGATGTCCTCCACGGCCGCGGACAGCCGCTGGCTGACGAAGACCTTCAGACTCTGGAGTTTGGACATCATTACAGCTGAAGACTTTGACGTTTTTTGGGCTGTTTTAGACAAGAGAACCAAACCAAACCATCCTTCAGCTTAATTTGAGTAAACAAACGATCGGTTTCCGGGTCGGTTTTCAAAATAAAAGCCCCAATTCGCGACCTCCGCGTTTTCTTTACAACTTCTTGTCATTTAACTCCATCGTGATTTTTTTTTTCCAGCTATTGGTCCAGGTAAATTTTGAATTAAAGGCCAATACGTCTTTGTCTAAATTTAGGCTAAATATTTACTTCTAAATCTGGGTTTTGGATTGACTTGACAGTGACTCGTGTTGTAAAAAATAGATTTTGTTTTAGAGATTTGAACCCGCTTACGACATTTTGAATTGTGACATCTTTGCGACAGTTAATACATCAGAGCAGAACATTTTTCTTTGTATTGAAACTCAAACTAACTAAGGTTGTGCTTTTTTAAGATGTAAAATTAGTCCGTTTAAATGTAGGTAATTTTGTTTGGATTTGCTAACATTACCGTGTTTTTTTGTTTGTTTGTTTTTTTGAGTCCTTTCCTGCTACTTAAGACATTGGAAAATTAAACTGTCTATATCATATTAGAGATTCAAACAAATAATAACGAGACACAGAGTTATGAATTGGACTTTTAAAATAAATTAAAAGCTTAATATCAACTTTTTAACATTATAATTACCGAATACCATATTTTAAATTTAATAGGATATAACCGGTCTCCATTGTGGTGAATAAAAAGTGGTGAAATTAACTATATTATTTATTTCTGGAAACTATAGCCGTTAAAAAAAGAAGTTGTTGCCATGGCGGCGTTGCTAGGATACGACAAGCCGCTCCGCCGCCATTGTCCATTTTTTTCCTTTCAGTTGGAGCTCGTCTTCGGTTGTTTGGACAAAGTTTTAGCCCGGTTTGCTCTGAATCCGTCGTTCTGCTTCTCGGCGCCTGTCCCCGGCGGCTGCACGGCGAATCCCGCCAGCCATGGAGATCACCTACGTTTACTCGAAGTTCCGCCGGGAGTTTGGCCGCCAGGGTCTGTTCTCCGACCGGGCTGAGGCGGTGATGGTGGACATCCAGCCGAATCCGAGGCTGATGAGCAACTTTGTCGTAAAGACCCCCAGAGATCAGGCCTCGCAGGCCTGCATGGACATGTCCGAGCACCCGGTTGGTTTACCTTTTAAATTCATTTTTAAATGACTGTTTTTGGCAACAATTTCTGACCGTTTCATTTGATATTATTACTTAACCATGTGGGGTTGTTATTATTTAAGATAAAAAAAAAATAAACACCTAAAAAAATAATTTAATGTAGTGTATAAACATGCTTTCTATACCATATTTTCATCTGATTAGTAATAGAAACTACTTATTTAACCTACTTGAAAGCCTATTAAAGATGGGAACATTTTAAACATATATAAATATGTATTGTAGGTTTACAGTGAAGTAATATTCTTTTTTTATACTTTTAGATAAAAAATCTTGGTTTTATAGACCAACCTGTAACATTGTACCTTATTTTGACGTGTTTATTTATGAACTTTAAACGAGCCAAGTTTAAAGGTTTTTCACATTACTGTAACATGATGCAACATCCCTGAGAAAAATGTTGTTTTTGCCTTCTGTAAATGGATAAGAGTCTAATTTTAGCATATTTTGGTGGACTTAATAAAATTATTCCTAGCTGTGAAAGTATGTAAAGTGTTTGGAGGAAACACTGAAGCTACCTGACGTTTTTAAGTTTTAAGCAACTAAGGATTAAGCCGTGTTAATCTGGGTAAGATGCTTGTCGTTTTCAGGTAAACACTGAGCGCTTTGAGTCCAGCAATTGTGGCATAAACCACATGGAGGGCGCGTGGCCAAAAGACATCAACCCGAAGGACCTGGAACAAACCGTCCGCTTCAAGAAGAAGATTGAAAAAGAGGAAAACTACGTCAACAGCCTCGTGCACCTGGGCTACGTAAGATCAACTTCGGTCCAATCAGCAACTGGAAGTCACCGCTGCTTTCGTTTATTTGATTTTAAAACTTCCCATTCAGGTGAAGACTGAAAATGTTGTTTTATCGATTTATCTAACTGCTGTCCCTCTGCTATCGCCATGACAACCAGGTGATGGACCACTGCATCAGGCAGAACAACACCATAGACATCTACCAGGAGCACTTCAAGGAGGACGAGATTGAGAAAGTGCCGGAGTTCCCGACTGCGAAGACCATGAGCGTCTTCAGGTAAATCTGACCAAGCATCAGCGCAGGGCTCAAACCAGCCATTATCTTAGTTATTGATCAATCTATCGATTACTCTGACGATTAAACGGATAAAACATTTCAACATTATGCAGATTTTTCATGTAACCACTTCAGCCTTTTTAAACAGTATTAAAAATACATTAGATGATGCAAATAAATACGATATTCAATTCAATTTTTAATAAGAAAATAAACATTTTCTTGCATAAAATGCAAAAGCAGCATTCCTCTAGTGAACGCTTGTACCAAAGGATTCAATTCAATTGAAAACACTGTACTGTTCCTAAAGGGAAATTAAATGTTGGTGTATTAATTAAGATTTTTCTGCAGCTGAAAAATATTTCTAACATGTTAAAACTTAAACCTTTCTGCTTGACTTAACGCCAATACAGTGCGGGGATGATCTGGTGATTATTTTTGGATTAACTGATTATTAATTGGATATCAAAAGGTGTTTAATGAGATATTTATTGGCAGAATTTGAACCTGGTGAAGATAAAATTGCCACTTGAGGAATTCTTAGAAGGAAGAAGGGATTTTTTTTATCTTAATGCAAAATTTGTATATTTTTTGTACAGTTTTGGCTTCAGTGTGTTGTTCTTTCAGAAAATGATCCTTTTTAGAGTCTGTGTACGGCAGGTATTAATCTATTATTAAATTAGTTGATTATTTCAATAATCGATTCATCACCATTAATCTGATTAATCGTTTCAGTCCTACGTCAGACGGATTCACCACTGAGACTTTGTGCTTCACGTCTCCCTCAGAGATCCTAACCAGGTGAAGCGAACCATCACCGGCCTGTCGTGGCATCCCGACGGTGGCAGGAAGTTGGCGGCGGCGTACTGCAGCCTGGACTTCCAAAAAAGCCCCCCAAACATGAGCTTCGACTCCTACATCTGGGACCTCGGTGGGTCAGATTTCAGTCACAGAGGCCTGGTGACGTATTCATGCAGGTTTTCTTGACACAGTGCAACCAAAAACTTCCAGTGGTAGCGGCAGCATCATGCTGTGGGGATGCTCTTCTTCAGCTGGGGCAGGGAAAAGATGGAATAATTGGTTCGTAAAATAACTGTTAGTTGCAGCCCTAAAAAGAAGTTTGGTCTGATTTAACTTCAGACAGTGGGGAAAAAATTAATCTAGTGTATGTAAACTTCTGGTTTCAGCTGCAGATGTTTCCATCTAGTCTGACAGGGCGGGATATTAAATGTGGAGAAATTACGAATCCAGGCGTGTAAATCTGGTGGAGACATGACTGAGAGGAACTGAAAATTCAGATTATCTTTAGTGTCATTAAACACAACATCAGAGATGCATACTAGGTCACAAACAGAAACCAGCTGGATAAACTACAGAAAAAATAATATAAAATAGAATAAGAACCAGATCAATAAAAGGGAAGGCTGTATAAATATGAGTGAAAACTTTTGTGCAAAACAAATGTGTCAGGAATAATATAAAATTCATACCATACACCAAACAATTTTATTTAAAAAAATAAAACTTTGTGTTATTTTACTTTCACTTCACAGCTTCAAGCTCCTCTTAGTCTGTCAGAAAAAAAAGAAGAAAACAACTTTGATATTTGTAGTTCTAAGATAGAAACGTATTTCCACCTGAACCAGATTTGTTGGACATTTTGTCTTCCAGAGAAACCAAACTACCCTGAAATGGCTCTGAAACCAGAATCTCCACTGGTTTGTCTGGACTACAACCCAAAGGACCCCCACACTCTGCTGGGGGGCAGCTACGGCGGCCAGATTGGTGTGTTCACATTCAGGACTCAAGTCATTCCCAGGGTGGGGATTTATCTGTGGGTGCGTTTGTTTTAGTCTTGTGGGACACCCGGAGGGGCAGCCAGCCTGTGGAGTATTCGTCTTTGGAGCACGCCCACAGAGACCCGGTTTACAAGATCATCTGGCTGCAGTCCAAGACGGGAACGGACGCCTTCTCCGCCTCCACCGACGGACAGGTGGAGCAATCCCACACAGATTAAATCATGACATACAGGTGGATTAATATGGGACTGAATCAATTGATCAAGCATTGAAATGATTGTTAATTAATTTACTAACCGTTAACTGCGTTGTGCACTGAAGAAAATGTCATTTACTGAAAGAACAGCCCAGATATTAAGACATTAAGCCAAAACTGTACAAAAAATATATAAGTTTTGCATTTAAGACAAAAACAATTTTGTCTTTTAATATGTTTAATCCAAAACTCATCAAGTGGCATAGATTTAACTTCATCTGATTTAAATTCTGTAGAAAAAAATCCATTAAGCTCCTTTTACCATCGAATTATTAATTAGCTAATAATCCAAACGTAAGTTCTACACCGTATTGATAAGTCAGGCTGAGCTTTTCACATGTTGATGTCATAAATGTTTTTTAACTGCAGATTCATCCTCTGCTACTTATTTTCAAACGTTTGCTAAAGAAATGCTACGTTGTTGCATTTCAGATAAAAAATAAAAACATTTTTTATCTAAGAAAAATAATTTAAGTTTTTATTTATTTGCATCTTTTAACGTTTTTGCTTGTATAAAAAAGGATTAAATAAAAAAAACCCAGCAGAATGTACCAGTTGTTTTTACCTGACTCAGAATAACTGATTACTAAAATGATCGTTAGCTATCGCTTTAGATCAGTGACGGACCGGACCGGACCGGACTGGACCGGACCGGACAGTGAATGAGGGACGGACATTTGATGGATTAATGGAGATGTCCTAGTTAAAGTAATGAGCCTTAGAGCTGACGGTTTATCTTGTCTTGTCAGATTCTGTGGTGGGACGTCCGTAAGCTGAGCGAGCCAACAGAGCGTCTGGTTCTGGACCCGAGCCGGGAGGGGAACCTGGACCAGGCTCTAGGTGCCATCTCTCTGGAGTTTGAGCCCACCATGGTGACTCTTTGCTGCTGTTTTTCTGCTGTTCACAAACTGAAACTGCAGTTTTTACATTTATTCATTCAGAATGAGGATAGTACTAAATTAGATTTAATGATTTCAGCATTGATGAATTAAAAGATTTTAAATTGTTTAAATTCATCATTAACAGGAACTGCCATGTTCCTACTAATAGTCCTCATAGTTTAGTTGTTGTTACCATGGCTACAATCTGATGCTATCAGTTTAATCTTTGTGTCTGAGATCAGTTTAACCAATAATGCATCTCAGCAAATAATCACCAATTATCACAGGTTGTTTTTAAGCTAAGCTAATTAAACATGGCCGCCTCTCCCAGATTCCTCCAAATCTGTGTAGAAATGCTGTTAATATGATCTAACCAGGAAGAATCGTCTTCAGCTTCAGGCCTGGACTTACTTTCATTAATAATTGTGTCTCTTATAATTTTAGGACATTATTATTTGTCAACAACTTACATTTTTTTTGTGTTTTTATCATATAAAGCACATTAAACTGCCTTGTTTCTGAAATGTGCTTTTCAAATAACCTGGATTTGACTACCTCCCTTTTATTTCCCCCCTTCATATCTAGTAATAATAATAATAATAATAATAATAATAATAATAACACATCCACCTCTGCACAAGCAGTCGATTGATGTTTAGCGCTTAAGTTACAAAAACAAGACTTACTTACTTTTAATGCTTTTTAAATGTAAGTCTGCTGGAAGCTAAATGTCGACACCCTGATCATGTTTCCCTCAGCCAACGAAGTTCATGGTGGGCACAGAGCAAGGCATGGTGGTGTCCTGCAACAAGAAGGCGAAGACTCCGGCCGAGAAGATCGTCTGCACCTACGAGGGCCACCACGGACCCATCTACGCCATTCAGAGGAACCCCTTCTTCCCCAAAAACTTCCTGACTGTTGGGGACTGGACGGCCCGCATCTGGTCAGAGGACATCAAGGAGTCCTCCATCATGTGGACCAAGTAGGAATCTTTTTGATTTTGATTTTTTTATTAAAATGTATTTCATAACTCTGCGCCAAGCTTGGTCAAACCTGTAAAAACGATTCTTTAATTTGCTCAGTCGGTGCAGTTAGGAGAATAACAGCAAATGTAAAATGAATAATAAAGAAACTGAAAAAAAAACAGGTTGACTGAAAGAATAAACTGCAACAAATCTTCTGTCAAATGGCTCAGAAAGTACAATTAGGAAATATAAATGTAAAATAAATAAACACGACGTCACTCAGACATAATACATCGGCCACATTGTCACTGATCCAGATTTATTTCCAATATCGTGACCGATACAGATATTAATATCGGTTCGGTGCATCTCAACTAAATACCATATGTCAGTTTTATTGCTCTGTGTTTTTGCGCTGCAGGTACCAGATGTCCTACCTGATGGACGCCTGCTGGAGTCCAGTGAGACCTTCTGTCTTCTTGACGGTGAAGATGGAGGGGGTGCTGGACATCTGGGACCTCCTGTTCAAACAGAGTGAGCCCACGCTGAGCGTCAAGGTGCTCCGACCCCACCTGAGCTCCCAGCAGCGTCTCCTCTGCCGAGTCAGAATCACCGTGACGTTTGCTCTGTCCCCAGGTGAGTGACAAAGCGCTGTACAGCCTCCGTATCCAGGACAACGGCCAGGTGTTGGCATGCGGCTCCCACAGCGGCGAAGCCACGCTGCTGCATATCTCCTCTGCACTGTCCACCCTGCAGAAGAACGAGAAGAGTCTAATGGCTGCTGTAAGAAGCACAAAACATTTCCTGATCAGAGATTTCACTTCTAAATGTACTGCCTTGCAAAAATATAAACTAAAACAACTCCTGCTTTTTTAAAGAAACTTTTTAAGATTTTGTTTCACACTGGAATAACCTTTACCCTCCAGCATCCTCTGAAAAAATGTTTCTGCGTTATTCTGCAGATGTTTGAGAGGGAGACGAAGCGAGAGAAGATCCTGGAGGCCCGTCAGAGGGAGATCCGTCTGAAGGAGAGAAGTCGCTCCGAACAGAGCAGAGAGGACGAGGCGTGGCGGGAGGACGGAGACGACGACCCCGAGCAGATCCTCGCCAAGGTCGAGAGCGACTTCTACAGCATGGTGGAAATAGAGATGAGGAAGAGGGAGAGGGAGAGGAGAGCGGCAGCACCACAGGCGAGGAGAGACGGGGGATCCTTTGGTTATCATTCTTATCGGTCACATCTGTTTTATAATCTGTTTCACTCTTTCCTCCAGGAGGAAGAGGCCTGTGATGAAAATGAAGTGAAGAATGAAGAAGAAGATGAAGTGAAGAAAGAAGAAGAAGAAGTGGAGAAAGAAGATGAAGTGAAGAAAGAAGAAGATGAAGTGAAGAAAGAAGAAGATGAAGTGAAGAAAGAAGAAGATGAAGTGAAGAATGAAGAAGATGAAGTGAAGAATGAAGAAGATGAAGTGAAGAATGAGGCAGAAAATGATGAAAAGAATGAAGAAGAAGATGGTGAAACTGAGTAATCCTTATAAATGAGAACATCTGTCCTGCTTCAAACTCTTCACCTTCGTTCCTGTTTAAAGTTTTTCCATTTACTTGTAATTTGCACCTTAGTTTCCACATTCTGGCTTCATTAAACTGAGCGCAGCTGATCTGTGTTTGTGTGATCTGTTCATGCACCATGGAGCACTTCATAAAAACAGGGTTCCTAAACACTCTGGAAAGGTTTTACAAAAACAAGGAACAACAGTCAGGCTGGGGAAAAAACAAGCAGTCTCTTGTGTTTGTACATTTAGTCTTTAAAACTGATCATTGTATAAATATGAACTTCATTTCTGTACTTTAAAGACTGGCAAAAAAAAACAAAAACAGGACTAAACCACTGAATTCAAACACTGAAACATTTTATAATATTTTCTATTTTCAATTTGTACAGATTTTTATTTTCCACATATGTATTCTTATTTATAGTCTATATAAAATCATGTTTTTAGTGTTTAAGATTTAATGGGTGGGTGGATATTTGTGGTTAAAGTTTGAATTAACATGCTACTAATTAAGGAAAATGCATTATAATTAATTTCAGTTTTTAATCCTGATTGGTTTAATTTATTTGGCACCTGTTAAAATTAATTTTAAATCACGAAAACACCAAACCAGGTAAGTCAGAGCATACATTTGATCCAGAAAATAAACAAAGTCGGGGCTTCTTTCAGTGTTTCACAATGCGGTAAAAATAATGCGCATTATACTGATCTGTAATCAAAAACAGATTAATGTAGAAAAATATTAAAATAGTAGCGAAAAACTCCACTTTTATGTTTATTTCAACTCAAATGGTTTTAGTTAACACGTAAAACCAAAAGAGGGCAGTAAAGTGATTAAAATAATTCCAAGCAGCCGCAGAAGCGAAGAAGAAGAATTCCGGAAGTCCTTCTGTTGTTTACTTCCGTAGCGCTCGTTAGCAGCAGCCGGTCATTTGGAGCGGATTTAGTCCACAATAGTCCTCGTATTCCAACCTCTCCCCCCGGAAGGCGACATGTCTCGGTCACAGAAGCTGCGTTTGTTCGTCACTCAGCGCCTGAACGCGGCGGTCGAGGAGATTTTGGCGGCTTTTGAGGAAACCATCGTGAAGTACGAAGAGGAAGCCGTTCTCCGCCAGCAGGTTATTTCCCGCCAACACGCGCTGCTCTGCGCCCTGGACAAGTCCGTGATGGAGGCACCGTCCGCAGGTGAGCCTCCACCTGTCAGTCCTCAGGGGATCCTGGGACATGAAACTTTCTGCGATGCCGACTTCCACCAGCAGGGGGGGCTCAAGTTATCCAGTTAAATGGCTGTTGTTACTCCTCAGTACCTTTGAAAGACACTAAATTGAGGCGGGTGTTTGAATTTATACTTTTTAAAAATGAATGAAAGTTTTTAGGAACTTGTAATTCAATTTATTTAAATTGTTCTTTATTTATCCCAAAGGGAAATTAGATGTTGTCGAATCTCATGTCATCCTAGCATCTTCACACATATACTGTGGGCAGTAGCAGTCAGTCCTGCAACAAATCTAAAAAGCCTCTGGCTGAACCTTAATTTCTGGGCAACGAAAATGATATTCCACAGTAACATGTCCTGGATGACACCAACAGCTATTGGGAAACATTGCTGATCCACCTCATTTGCTTTTCCTGCTCCTCTTTAGAAAGACAGACAGACAGAAAGATGTTGGCAACTCTAATTTTTTTTCATTACTACTTATTTGTATTTTTACTTGAGAACAGTTTTTGGTTTCTCTATCCACCTCTCTCTGTAGAGCATCTGCACCAGGAAAGTTACAACAGAAGTACTGTGAAGTGCATCAGAAATCTGAAAATCAAAATTCCTTTCAACTTCTGTCAAATGCTAAACCCAAGCCCATTCAGCTGAACGCTCACACACAGACTAACACACACACATCCGATAAATCCAGATGATTTTTATAAAGTTGAAACAATTAATCGTGATTAATCAGTTATTGAAATAATTCCCAACTAATCTTGTAATAGATTAACTGTCGCATAGAGACTTTTAAAAAAGCTAATTTGCTAAAAATAAAAACCCAACATACTTTAAGAAAACACCTTTTAAAATCCAATTATTGATTTCTTAATCCAAAGACTAATCAACAGATCATCCCAACATTGTATTAAGTCGAACATGAAGCTTTGAGCTTTTCACACGTTGTTAGAATAATTTTTTATCTGCAGATTCTTTGCTACAAATGATCAAGATTTCAGTAACAGGATAAAATGTTATTGCATTTTAAGCAACAAATTGTTTATTTTCTTATTTAAATCAATGATTAAAATGTTTCTTTTTTAATATTTTACAAACTAGGCTTAAGTGAAAAATCTGCAGAATGCGTCAACCTTTTATCCGATTGATCATCAGAATAATCAATAATCGATTACTGCTGTAATCTTTAGTTTGTTTATATGGAAGTGCTCTGTCTGAACTCAAAGTGAGTCTCATATTTACTTTTATTTTTTTCCAGCTGTCTTCTCACAGCAGCTGCTGGATCCCAGAGACAACCTGCTCCTGACCCAGCTGGACCAGAACCTGCTTCTTGAGCCTTCCCGCCATGTTGAGGTCAAACCCGAGGAGACTCTCCCCGCTCTGGACGCGGCAGAGATCATCGAGTTCACCTACAGCTCCCGGCCGTCCGCCAGGCTACGCGACGGCGTCCTCCCCGTGGCTGACCCAGACCTGGACGTCCCGGTTGTGTTGTCGTCAGACACCGAAGACAGCGACGACTACAGCAAAGGCTCGCCCGACCCCGGATCAGCTCCTCGGGAACAGCCGAGTCGCCATGGCGACGGGTTCAGCTGCCAGGCGTGCAGTCGCGCCTTCAGTGCCCGCAGGTTTCTGTTCAGGCACATCAGAGGCCACCTCCAGGACCCCACGCCGGTCTGCGGTCTGTGCGGGGAGCAGTTTGAGGTCCCTCACGCACTCAAGCTTCATCTCCAAACCCACAGCAGGAAGAAGGTTCTGAAGAACCAAAGCAGAACCCTGAGCAGACCCAGGCGGCTCCAGCAGCTCTCTGACGTCAAAGAGCCGGAAGCCCAGAAAGAGGAGAACCCGAACCGGACCGACCTGAAGAAGAGGCCCCGGGGTTGGCCCCGGGGTCGGCCTCGGAGCGACAGCCGAGACCCAGACAGTCAGAAAGTTCTGAAAAAAAGGAAGAGAAAACTCTGAACCTCTAATCCCAGCTGTTAATCCACTTTATTCCACACACACCGACTCAGCTCGGTTTTAACTTCTGCATTTTCTACTCCGTTCTTTGGTTTGTTTGGCTTTTCTACTTTTATAAAGTACTTTATTTTTTCTGGAAAAAAAATTCCACAGAAATTCTGATTTTTTTTTCAAAATTCAGGGTTTAATCTTGTGAGAAAAGTCATATTTTAATCAATGGCTGTAATCCTCTTCCAAACAGGAGTTTTGGCAGCATCTGTGACTGATGGAAAAGCTTTTCCCATAAACAGAAAAAGAAAAACCTAAAAGTTTCAGGACTTAGACATCAAAATGTTTCTGATTTTAGACGATAAACAGAGATGAGATGGAAGGACGACAATGTGCATTTCTGAACTTCTCCGTCCTGAAATTAATTTAAGAGGAGTTTCCATTCAGAACCACAGGTCTCGTTATGTACTGAAACACCAAGTTATGTTTTTCTATCAGTTATGTCTCGGATGAAATAAAGTTTGAATTAATTGTTCGATGCAGAAATTCGGTTCCACATTAAAACTTTTGTACCAGTTGAAGTGGCTCAAAGATTATTGAATTTAAACTTTCCTCAAATTGAGAAATCCAGTTAAAACTTTTATTAAAATGAGAAAAAAAACAAAACGTTTTTTTCATATGCCAAACTTTATTAAAAATTCAATCCAGAAAAATTAAAAATGTAAGTAAAATTATTTTATCTTTTAAAACAGATTTTTTTGTATAAAAATGAGAAAATGATTAATAGTTATAATCAGAGCGGTGGAGATGCTGCAGTAAATAAATGCAGCTGTCAATAAATGTATGCTAGCACGACGGGGAAATGTTTTCAAACTCAAACCCCTCATCGTGGAAACCACACAAAGTTCATATGATGCAGTTTTAAGTTGAAGGCCGTCGATCTGGCAGTAAATGGAGCCGCTGCACATAAACTCGGCGTGAACAGATCCACCGCGTCTCGGTGTTGGAGACGCAGGGCTGCGTTCTTAATAGCATATTTATTAAGAACGCATATTTATGCTGCTTCCTTGTGAAAAACCGACAGCGGCGGAGATGCCAGCGGCTTATATTTGAACTTTTCCAGTTTTTAGAAAAGCTTTGTAGATGCGGCTTATAGTGAGGTGCGCTCTACAGTCTGGAAAATACGGTAATCATCCGATCTAAACGCTCCAGAATCAGAAAGTTATGTTTGGTTTTATCTGCTGGAATCGCTTTTTAGCTTTTAAATACATTTTTGTGTTTCTGGTGCAGGAAACAATCGCTCAGAAACTGTAAAAGAAGCTAAAGTTTGTTTCAGTCTAAGCTGATTAGCGTGACCTTGGCTGTGGCGCCTCGGTTCAGGAGGCGGGGTCGTGACCCTGCGCTGACCCATCAGCAGACTTCTTGTTCCTGGTCTTGTAGCGACGTCGGGCTCTGCGTTTGGTTTGTTTCTGACTCGGCTGTTTCTCTTTAGGCTGCTGATTTTCTGCTGACTCATCACCAGAAGCTTTGACATGTGCTGCGGTGTTGCTCTCCACCTTCTCCTGGTGCTTTATCAGCGCCGCAGGTTCTTTCCTCACAGCGAGCCCCATGATCGGGTTTCTCTCCGGCTCGTCGATGCCTCTGTTGCTCCTCTTGGCGGCGTGCTGGAGGTCTCGGATGTAGTTCTTCCTCTCGATGTGGTGACCTCTGCTGGAGTTGAAGAGCTGCAAAGCCGCGGCGGCATCCAACCTGTCCACATCGATCAGGTACCTACAGATCAGGTAGCCGGTGCGGTTCAGCCCGTGGGTGCAGTGGACTCCGATTAGCCTGCTGTTGTCCTGGTTCTGACTCAGGAAGTGCCTCACCGCGCGCTTGAAGCTCAGGATGGCTCCGTCGTTTGGAACGCGGTGACCCTCGGTGGGGATCTTGATGTAGGCGCAGCACTGTGGGGTGTCTGATACTGAGTAGTACCTGGTCGTAAAGGTGAGGTCGATGATCAGACCGAGCTCCTGGTTCTGCCGTCGCACCGAGTCCAGCAGGTCCCACAGATCAAAGGACTGGGAGGTGGGAAGTTGGCAGTTCAGGGCGGCTTTTAAAGGAACCTTGAAAGGAATGAACCTGGTTCCTGGTATCCTCGATCCGACGGGACAGTAGTCCAGCCACCCATCAGGAATGCCTGTCTTCTTCTTCTTCTTCTGCTGCTGCTGCTGCTGTTGAGACATCGCTACGCCAAGGAGGGTTCTGTTCCCAGCTGACATTTTAAGACCTAAAACACAGAAAGATCCACAAAGCTGTAATATCATTCTTAATGTCAGTATATATTAAAAACATATTATTTTAGATACTTTTTGAAACTGTCACAATGTTGTGACAGATAATCTGTGATAGAGTTTGTCTGCCTTCTTCCAGTGCTTATTAGAAACAACCTTTTTAAATAATATGCCGAATTTACCAGAGGATATTCTTAAGTATAAAGAAAAGTAAGGTGATGTTTTTAACTGTATGTCGCTGTTCACATGATTAAATAAAAACAAAAATCAACATTTTTCTAAGGAAGTTTGGTTCAGGTTTTGAACTACGAATCTGAAATTGGTTTCTGATTCCAGCTTCTGATTTGGGAAATGTCTAAAGGGCAATTCCACCTAATTTTTCACCATCTTCAGGATATTTAATCTGCTCTAATTAAAAAACTACAAAACTTGGACACTTCAAACCTGGACTGGATTATTTTGCTCTACCAGCAGAATATTACCCATCAGTCATCAGTGACTACAGACCTGTAGCCCTGACACTGCACAACATGAAGGTCATGGAGAGACTCCTGTCGGCCCACCTGAATAAGCAGACAAGGATATCAAGACCCTCTGCAGTTTGCTTCTTGCAGTGGAGTTGGAGTTGATGATCCCATCATACATCTGCTTCAGCAAACCCCCTGTCACGAGACTGTCTTGGGAAGGCAGAGTGTCTTCAGTCAGAGGCGTCTTCAGATTCAGTGCAACACAGACCACTACAGAAGATCTTCCCTTCCAACAGCCATCACCATCTACAATAACTTTTTGAAGAATTAACGAGTTACATCAATATTTAGTTTCCCTTTGGGATTAATAAAGTGGTTTTGAATTAGAATTGAATTTAAATTTGGGGGAAAAAATACTGCATGGAGCGGGTGTGAATAGTAATCTGAACTTTAGTGAAGTTTCACAAATTTCATACATCGTTTTATATATTCTGCTAGTAGAGCAGAATAATCCAGTCCAGGTTTGAAGAGTCTAGGTGTTGTGGCTTTGGAATCACATTAGCAGTTCTAATGTGATCCAGATGCAAAAACGTGATGAAATTGGAAGCTTCACAAATCACAAACATGGTTTTAAATATTCTGCTATTAGTTGAAAAATAATCTACTCCAGGGTTGAAGTGTCAATGTTTTGTAGTTTTTTTTTAACTAGAGTAGATTAAATATCCTGAAAGGAGTGAAAAATTAGTTGGAATCGCCCTTTAGGCCTTTCCCGAACCGAAAAACCAACTTCAGCTTCGTGTTTGAATTCAAGTAACAACCAAAAATTAAAACCGTATTTAGACAAGCGAGTAAATTAAAAGATAAAACATTACAATGCATCGCTAAACTTACATAATAAAGTACTATTTCGGCAGATAAACAACCAACTCATTAGTCAGTTGAACTGTTTCCTTGGCGCCCTCGAGATGACGTCACGCCCGCGCCGGAAGTTCTTCGTTCTGTTTACACTTCGCCCCTTTGTTGTGTTTAAAAACCTCTTAAAAATGTCCAAAAAGCGGCCAGAGAGCGGCAGCCTGAGGGCCTGTGTGGAGCAGCAGCTGGCGGCGGCAGCCTCGGGGGTCCTCGGCCTGCTGGAGGAGCGCGGCCAGGCGGAGCTGGAGGAGCTGCGGGCGCTGCTGATGAAGCGGATCGCAGCGGCCGTGGACTCCATCCTCACCGCGTTCGAAGCGAGCAGAGCGGCCGAAAGAGGAACTCTGGAGCCGGGAGAGAGGCGGAGAGGAGGCCGCGGAGAGCAGTCAAAAGGTCCGTGAGCTCACCTGTAGTAAATTACAACCAGAAAAACCATATTAAACTCATAAAAACATGATCCACCTTATATCAGTGGAGCTTTCAGCGATATGCAAAATATTAATAGATCGATTTAAGGTTTTAACCCTGGATGGGGGCAATATAGGAGTAATAAACAACCAAATAATAATAATAACAATAATAATAATAATAATTGTCATTTCAAAAACATGTAAGACAGTAGCATTCGTAGAAAAACCGAAAACTATTTAATTATATTGTTTAGGGTTAGATATCTGTAACAAACCAGTTTTTTTAATATTGTTTTTAGCTTTAGTTTTGTATTTAACCTAAGTTAATACGTTTTTGTTCATTTAATCATGTTTTTTTTTACTGCTTATGTGATCATAAAATTCAGTTTTTTGTGCAATAAAGTGGAAAATCAGTCACCGGACACTAATAAACCACAATTATTAATATATTTTAAAGTTTTCACATTTTTCTCACATTTATAATCACAAACATCAGTGTGTTTCATTTGTGTGTTACATGATGATTTCATATTTCCCAAGTTATAAGTGAAACAATCTGACAGTGGAACTAAAACTATTTAATCAATTTTAATGAATTATTTTTAAAACAAGCTTGTATGTCTTTCTGAAAAGTTACCTGTGAGTTACTTTTGTCTTATTTCAAATGTTCTAAGATATTTACAAGAGAAACTGAACCGACATGCTAGGTAAGGTTTTGTGTTTTTATTATTGCCAGTTGCAGCTTGTATTATCAGCAGCAAATGAATTTGTTGTTTATTGTCTTTGCAGAACTGTGTCTGTCTGTTGGTGTTAGGAGTCAGCCTTTCCAAAGACCACCTGGTTCCACTTCCAGACTCGACCAGCAAGCGGCTTTTCCAGACGATGAGGCGGCAGCTGAGGAGGAAGAGGATGATACGGTTGCAGCAGATGAAACATCTCCCAGCTGCAAAGTTTGTGGGAAATCCTTCGACACGAAAGGCTTTTTGATCAAACACGTGGAGAAACACGCCAAGGAAGTGGAGAGTCGGTGCGGTGTGTGTGGGGAACGTTTGGAGTCCAGCGCTGACCTGAAACGACATCTTCAGATGCATCGCGACAGCTGCAGGACCTGCGACTTCTGCGGCAAAAAGTTCCCCTCGATCCGAGCTAAGGAGACGCACGCACGGCTGCACACCGGTGAGAAACCGTTCAGCTGCCGCCACTGCGGCAAAGGCTTCAGCCAGAAGGGCAACATGATGACTCACCTGCAAACCCATGTGGAAGAAAAGCTCTCTGAAGACTTCGTCCACAGCGTTTCACCAGAGCAAGACATGAAGACCGACGGTGAACAGACGGTGTTCACCTGCAAAGTCTGTGGAGCAGATTTCTTAACGACCTCTGACCTCAGGAGACACGCCCAGAGCCACAACCAGCTGAACGACAAGAGCAAACGCAGAAAGCCGAGTCTGACTCCTTCTCACTCCTGCAAGGTCTGCGGGAATGCTTTCCACAATAAAGGGAACTTACTGCGACACACAGAGACACATTTAAATCACCCCGACCTCCTGTGTGGCGTCTGTGGAGAGCGGGCCGAGTCGTCCGAGAGCCTGCAGCTCCACATCCAGAGTCACAGAGAAATTAACAAAGCCTGCGACATCTGCGGAGACAACTTCAGGGACATGGAGATTCACATGAGGACGCACTCCGGGCAAAAACCTTTCAGGTGTAAAGACTGCTGCAAGGATTTCCCCAGGAAGAGCTCCCTGGAGAGACACCTGAAGCTGCACGCCGGCGAGAGGCCATACATCTGCGAGTTTTGTGGGAAGACTTTCATCGAAAGCACCGTCCTCAAGCGGCACATCAAGAGCCACACCGGCGGGAAGCCCCGGATTTACACCTGCGAAACCTGCGACAAGAAGTTCACCATGAGCCAACATCTGGACGTGCACAAGAGGATCCACACGGGGGAGAAGCCGTTCCCCTGCAAGGTCTGCGGCAAAACCTTCAGGCAGATCGGCAACCTGGACTCCCACATGAGGATCCACACGGGCGAGAAGCCGTTTATCTGCAGCCTCTGCGGGAAAACCTTCCGCCAGAAAATCTCGCTGGAGACGCACGAGCGCTTCCACAAGAAGGACAAGGCGTTTGTCTGCCAGGTGTGCAGGAAGGGCTTCGTGCAGAAGATCGACCTGAAGAGGCACATGCTGACGCACACCGGCGAGAAACCCTTCAGCTGCCACACCTGCGGAAAGAGCTACCAGGAGAAGCGCTCGCTGGAGTCGCACATGAAGGTCCATGCGGGGGAGCAGGCCCCCAAGGACCCGGCTGTGATGTCACACATGAAGCAGCAGGAGGCGGAGGTCCAACCTCAGTTCACTCAGCTGTGATCTGCTGCTGTTTGTGCATAAACGACTCGACTCCTTCCTGTCTGATATAGGAAAAATGACAAAACAGGAAGTCTGCTCTCACATTAAGAGACAAAGCTTCCTGTTTCTGATGCTTTTTGTAAAGGTCAGCTCCATCCAGCTCACTCTGAAAGCAGAAACTTTGAGTAAAAACACATTTATAACAGCTGAACTGAATCCTTTCTGCATATAATCCCCGTTTCAAAACAGACTAATTAATTCAATAGTTTATTTCATCCGATTAATCGTTTCAGACCAAACTAGAACTGTCATAGTGGTTTCAAATAATTTAAATCTGCTTTTAAAGATTCACAAACTATTTAGAAAAAAACTTTAAAGACATTCCTTTTCTCATCTTCCTGAAGTTATTGAAATATTCTGCAGATTTTTAATGCTCACTTTATTCAAAATTTTACTTTCAGGTGATCTGCTGTAAATCTTTCACATTTGGGTTTAATTTGTACAATTAACTCCATTCCTGAACTTGGAGGATTTAACTGGATTTGTAGATTTTCAGTAAAGCAAAGAGTCGACTTGTGTCATCTTTACTTTCAAAATAAACATTTTTATTGTAAATTTCCAGAAATAGGGCAGAAAATATCAGAACATTTAGAAAATATCAGAACATTTTGAACAGAAAACCAGTAAAATAACAACACTATTCCTATAATATTAATTAACTATTAGCTGATGACTGGAGTTATTTATAAATTAATTGAAAGTTTTATTAAAGCTGACAGAATAATTATTGCTACTAATTTTGTAAACATCAAAACACTAAAAAATTAAATCCTGAAAACAATTTTCAAAATACAGAGAAAACTTTGGATCTCACCTGTAGTGATTAATTTTTCAATTATATTGTTTATTATTGTATCTTAATTAACAGTTATTATTACTTGTCTCCATTCCTAAAAATATCCAAAAATATCGGTTTCTCTTACAAAATATGATACGAACTATTTTTAAAAATGTATTTTTATCTGTTTTAATCTCTTTTAATCCTTGTTGTGCTTTAAGGAGAATATATATTTTTGAAATTTCATATTTCAAAATTAATTATTTCCTGGACAGAAATTTGACGTTTTTTTTTTTTTTTTTTTTTTTTTTTCATTTTCTTTTACCATTTTGGCCCTCAAACCAAAAAAAACA
>NW_015113092.1:291978-294175 GCF_001443285.1 Poecilia latipinna | reverse complement strand
AAAATTATTTTTTTCTGGGCAAAAATTTTATGTTTTTTTTTTTTTTTTTTTTTTTTTATCAGTTTCTTTCAGCAGTTTGGGCCTCAAACCAAAACAATCAGCGATGAAAAGATCAAGGAAAAAATATTTTCTACAGCTGATAAAAATCTCCTGAATTGTTTATTATTGTACAGGAAACTTGTAAAATAATTTAAACTTGATTCTTTTTTTCTTTCCATTCTTTTTTTGTTTTGAAAAGGAATGAGGATCAAAAACGTGACTATTGTTCACTTATAAACATTTCATTGCTATAATCACAAATTTAACTTTTGACATAGTTTAATGCATTAAAGTTGTTTTTGTGTTTTCCCCTCATTATTTTGAGGCTTTTAGTGTTTTTATTTTTCTGCAACTTTAATGTATTTTTCTCTTTTTGTTTGACTTTAAGTGAAAACGTTTATTTTGCAGAACTTTTATTTGAAGTTGTATAATGATGTGGTGATGCTAAAACTGTGTGAAATTAAAAAAAATAAAATAAAAACGGTTTGGTAAAATTTTGATGGCAATTGTAATTATTGGCTTTACGTTGGTATTTACTTGCAACCAATTGTTCATAGAAATGGGGAGTCGAATCACGATGAAGAAAAACGTAAATAACTGGGGAATCAGATCGATCTCTGAAACATAGAGACAAAAGCAGACACTACCGATCCAGCAGGGGTCGCTGTTACATCATAACAGTAAATGTAAGCTTTGTGTTTTCGTGTTTATTTACATTATAGACAAACGGAAACACTGCGCTCCCACCTCTTATTTTAAATGGACCGTGTTGTTACATATTACAGTGCATTTTTAAATACATATAAAACTGTAAACAATACATTCATGTGTATTGGTACTAGCTTTTTTGTTTGTACTTTTGGAAATAGTGGATAAATATTGTTTGATTACCTTAACCAAAAATGTCAAAAAGGGTGGAAATTATGAAATTTACATTGGTGAATATGAAACTTGCCAAATATAATAAGAATAATTGCCAGTATTCTGCCTGGATGTGCAATATTTTCCTGAAAACCAGAAATTTGTCATTACCAATTATAAATCCAACATTTTCTTGTGATACATTTCCAGACTAAATCACTTAAAGCTGGGGGCTATTGTTTGTGTTTATTATATTTCATTGTGTATTAATTAGTAGGATAAATTTAGAGTAAGAGTTCAAAGGAGACATCTCTCATTTTGTTGCTTATAAAACGTTTTTTCCAATATAAAAACAGCTGAAGGTGGATTTTTAAGT
Organism: Poecilia latipinna; assembly: GCF_001443285.1. Taxonomy (NCBI): domain Eukaryota; kingdom Metazoa; phylum Chordata; class Actinopteri; order Cyprinodontiformes; family Poeciliidae; genus Poecilia; species Poecilia latipinna. The sequence goes on along the minus strand of NW_015113092.1, from coordinate 292,899 downwards.
TAGTTAAAGGTATTTACATATTCCTCCTGACCAACAGAGGTCACTCTTTCCTCTTTATGCCTCGCGTTCACTAAACGGAAGCGTTTTCCACAGATTTCCTAAAAAAATTGTGTTTACATGCTCCCATCCTCTCTCGTGTTTTAGCGGCTTTGGGAGCCTAATCTGCGGCAGAATGAGCGCGATTCAGCTGCTGCGGATGTCGGTGCATCAGCGGATCAGCGCCGCCGCTGAGGACGTCCTACAGCAGCTGGAAAACGGGGAGAAAGCGGTTAAACTCCGGACACAGAGAGCAGTGATAACCGCGCGGCTAACAGCTACCGCGGAGGAAATCTTCGGACTGTTTAAGGAAACTTTAGCGGAGTACGAGGAGAGACTGCGGCAGTCCGATCAGGAGATATGCCTCCAGAGAAAGCAGCTGGATGCTCTGCTGAAACCTGAAGTCAGACTGCAAAGATCGGAGCAAACGGAGGCTTTTAAAGCCGCAGGAGCCGCTGCTGCCAGCGCTTACTCGTCCAGTTCCGGTCAACTTCACAATAAAAGCCCTGCAAATCAGAGTGAAGAGGAAGCTGAAGACACAGGTGCGATGAAGACGCCTGAAATAAAAATTAGCACCAAAAGAATGTTCTCAACTAACACTGGCACTTATTCGACATATTTTCACTCAAGTGAAAGTACAAAATTGCTGTCTAAGAAGTTACTCCAGAATTAAAAAACTTTACTCAAAAAAGCCAGTTGAATACTGAATAATCAACGCATCTGACTTAATAGTTTAAAATATTGTCATCAAACAGCCAAAAATATAAAGTTGTGTGCAAATTCTGGTATTTCACATATTGAAATGAAAAGCAAGTTTACAAATAAATAGGTTTTAAGAAGATTTTTTTTTTCAAATGACCTTTTTTTCAATATAAAACAACTGAA
>NW_015113092.1:278117-288157 GCF_001443285.1 Poecilia latipinna | reverse complement strand
CATACAGTGTTCATGTTTTGTTTTTGTTTTTTCATCCAGACGGCTTCCAACGCTTCCAAGGGTTTTTTTCCAACGCATTTTCGACTTTTGGAGCTTAGAAATTTACTTATTTTTAATAGAGAATTTCTTAAATTAATCTCAGATTTTTTTTTTGGCAGAAATGTATTCCTCCTTTTTTTTCTATCTACAATGGCATTAATCGTAGATAATGCGATTAAAGTGTTTACGAGCCGTTTACTTTCTCCTAACTGCCTAAGTTCTTGTTGACATGGTAACCGGAAAAAAAAAAGAATAAGTCAAAGATAGCTTGCTGCTAAGAGCTTTGTCATATTTTTACAAATACAATATAACAAGCACATTTTTAACACAGATCTGACTACATTTCAAGACCCAAACTTTTTACCGATTCCTAGCATGAATTTAGTTTAATAACTTGTTTATTGATGTAACTTAAGATTGCTGTGACACACAGTTACAGACATACTTAAAAAAAGATGCAATAAATGGTTATTTTCACATTTATTGACATCACGTCTCAAAATATTGTGATAAAATTTTAAGTCCATATTGCCCACACCTACTTGAAATAAAGTCTTCTTGGGGAGAATTTATGAAACATTTGGATTCTAGAAATGGTCAGATAAACACAAGTTTTTAGAGCTGTGGGTTTTTTTTAAGTCTGTTAATCTCTTCGGTCTAAACACAACTTCAGTCTAAACAAGCAACTTTTGTTTCCAGGCCTTCTGAAGATAGTGACCCTGGACGACTCTGGCCTGCCAGCCCAGTTCGACTCAGCGGACCTGAATCCACTCGATTCTGAGAACGTCAGCGATGCTTCCTGCCCGTCGTCGCCACGCTCCTCTTCTGACTCCTACCACCTGGCGGCCTCTACGTGCACCGACGACGACGACGACTGGATGGAGAGTCAGTCTCTCAGGTCAGAGGGCAAAAGGAAAAAGAAGAGAGGTCGGCCTTTCAGATCCGTCGAGAAAATGGAAGGAAGTCCACCTCTCGGCTCTGCTGGGAAGAAGAAACGAGGACGACCTCTTGGATCTTTGGGCAAAAAGAAGAGAGAACTTCTTGGTCTTGAACCTTTAGTCATTGTGAAAAAGCGAAAGCGCACTCCTCCTACAGAGCGTTTCAGCTGCCATGTCTGCGAACGCCTCTGTCCGGGGAAAGGCTTCCTGCTGCAGCACGCTCTGCGGGTCTGCGGCAGCAATCCGGACCGGCGCTGCGGCTTCTGCGGTGAGCTTTCAGACTCTGCTGATGGGCTGATGGCTCACCTGCAGGCTCACCAGCAGAACACCAAAAAGTGCTCCGTTTGCGATAAGACATTCACCTCCATCAGGGCGCAGGAGCTGCACTTCCGCATCCACACTGGGGAGAAGCCACATGAGTGCCCCGAATGCGGCAGAATGTTCCGGCAGAAAAGCAACCTGATGTCTCACATGCTGGTTCACGCGGCGGAGAAACCGTTCAAATGTAAAGAGTGCCCTCGCGCCTTCTGCCACATGACGTCGCTGGAACGCCACATGGAAGAGCACAACAACGCGCTCATCCTCTCCTGTAGCATCTGCAGTCAGGAGTTCAGCAAGCGGAAGGACCTGCGGAAACACATGGCGACCAATCACGAGGACAGCGTCCCTAAAGCGAATAAAAGCCGCACATCTGTGTTGACCAACTGCAAGGTGTGTGGGGAAGCTTTCGACCGGAAGATCCTGCTGGTCAGGCATGCTGGGACTCACGCGCAGGAGCCCAACTGCTGCTGTGGCGTTTGTGGGAATCTGTGCGACTCCATCGACAGCCTCAACGCTCACCTGCGCTTCCACCGGGTCGCCGCCAGGACCTGCGAAACCTGCGGGAAATCCTTCCCTGGCCGATCGGCACTGCTGATGCACCTGAGGATTCACACCGGGGAGAAACCCTTCAGCTGCAGCTTCTGCGACAAGGCCTTCAACCAGATCGGCAACCTGAAGATGCACCTGAAGATCCACACGGGCGAGCGCGCTTTCTCCTGCAGCATCTGCGGGAAGGGCTTCACCCAGAAGAACAGCCTGGACACGCACATCCGCTTCCACAACAAGGAGAGGCGCTTCCTGTGCCAGGTGTGCGGGAAGGGCTTCATGCAGGACGTGGACCTGAAGAGGCACATCCTGGTCCACACCGGGGAGAAGCCGTACGAGTGCAGGGTCTGTGGGAAGAGCTTCCAGGCCAGGCGCTCGCTCAACGGTCACCTCAAGGTTCATGAAGCCGGTGGGATGGCGGGCGTCACCGAAGACCAGAGGATGGACAGCTTCTTCTCCGGACCCTTCCAGTTGTAGATCAGAAACTAAGCCCAGGGCTGAGCGATGCGGCTTAAAAATGAAATCTCTGATATGATCATATCCAATCTGATTTCAAATTTTAATAAACTTTTTTTTTTATCTGTTTTGCTCTAAAAACCAAATTACAAATGACAGAAAACATTTTCAAAAAGTGGCCTTTTCTTTTCTTACAGATTATCCCTTCTGTAAGTTTTACGAAGGGGAATTAGGGCCAGGCTGTGAGAATTTTAGCTCAGTTACAAGAAAGTGAAGTTTTACCAGACAAAACATCTCAATATTAAGAGAAAAAAAAGTCGTTTTAATAAGAAAAAAGCTTTGATAAAGTTATCAAAATCTGTTGTGACCAGTTCAGTCCATGTGGTTCTTTTTTGTAATGGACTGAGTTGTTGGCTCATCATTTCAAAGTCCTGCAACTGATTTTAAAAAAAAGTGGAATTACTATTAAATATTATCTGTAAAACCTATTCTAAAGTATAATTTTACTAGATGCTCAACATTCCTCATTTAAATTTTTTTGTTATTTTTCATGTTTGAGTTCTCATAAAATTACGACTTTATTCTCGTGATTCAAAAACCAATCTTAACCTAACACTCTGTCGTAGAGTTGACCTGAATTCAAAGTCCAAATAAATAAAACAAGATGGCCGCCCTGGGCATGCTGACATCACTCTGATCTATGGAAACTCCTGGAGTGGATTGATGGAAAAAAATCCAGATTTTCCAAAAGACTTTATCTTTCAAACTCAAATAATTAAATCAGCATCCAACTTTCTGTCTTCCATGCTTCTTCTGAAAACAGACTTCTGGATTTTTTGTGGTTTCATCTCTTGATCCGGACATAAACAGTAATTTCTTTTTTTTACTACAAGCTTATAAAAGCAGATTCTTGTAGATTCTTAAAAACAGTTTGCAGTCTTTTTGCCTCTGCACACAACGAAGAGCTGCAGCAAAAATTAAAATCCTACACTAAACACTAAGGAGTTTTTTCAACTCAGTAAAGAAATTGAGCTGCTAAATAATAATCAATAATCTGTCGAATCAGATTTTTAAGTGTAAACATGGAATAAATTGATGATCAGACCCAGAAGTGGAAAAATAATTCAAAAAGCAAAGTAACAGTCCCCATTTCACTGTCAGTTTAATAATTTACATAATTAATTTGAGCTTAGCGTTTGCATCTCAGCGTTCCTGTAACTGTTACTTTACTTTCACCGTAACGATAAACTGACTCAAACAAGGTCAAGAGAATAAAGAAATGGAGGATGCAGAAATTAGAAAAGTTAAACATTTTCTAAAGATTTTATCTTTGCTAATAGTGAAAATATTTTATTGGAAAGTCAAAATAAACTGATAAGCATTGATTTACATACATTTATTCTGCCAAATTATAAGCTATACGGAACTACAAATTGGTGGAGGATTAAATAAACCCAGAGAAGATATGAAGATATCTGTTGAAACTAGAGATAATAAATGAGGTTCATACAGTCAAAATATCTCAATGTAGTTTGACTATATGATGGAAATATAGTTGTTGGATGGAAAACTAAACCAGGGTCAGTTCTGAATCTGCAGGATCTGGTGTGAAAGTAAAACTGTTCTCTGGTTTGTTTAGTTTCTTTACTTTAATGTAAAACCAGTTTGGAGCATCAAGAGCTTCAAGTAGAAGCTGCAAGCATGAGACTGATTTTATTAATCTTCTGTTTGACATTTTGTCCCACAGTTGATTCATTTTTTTAAAATTTCAGACAAGATGTAAATATTTCTGTTTCATTTAGTCAAATGTTATGGTCTGGTGATTTTGTTCATCTCTCCTAATTATAATCGCCTTAAGTTTTAGGCTGAGATTGGATAAATTGGACCTCTGGTGCTAATTATTATTACCTACACTGTAAAAACTAAATCTCACCAATTATTTTTTGGTCTGATTTCTAGAAAATATCTTAGTACATTTGAAATAAGACAAAACTAACTTACAAATAATTTTTCAGCAAAATAAAGGAACATGTTTTAAGTAAATAATTCCTTTATTTCATGAAAAAGTAGTTATTTCACTTAAAACAAGACATTTTCCATGTTAGAAGTGAGATAGTCTGCCAGTGTAATTTGTACATTGTCATTAATATTAAGTAGCTATCAACTTAAGGTCTTATCTTGCTGAAAAGTTGCTTATAAATTTGTTTTGTCATATTTCATGTGTATTAAAACATTTTCACTAGAAATTAGACCAAAATACTTGGTAAGATTTTGTGTTTTTACAGTGTAGAAGCTGAAACAAATTAAAAACTGACTAGATATTAATTTCTACTTAAATAATTCATTTTTCTTTTCTAGGTAATCAAGATACTGAGCATTGATCTTAATCTGTGATGCAGCTTTTGCTTCTTGTTTCTCCATCTTTTACTCTGTAGATGATATTATGAAGGTCTTTTATAAGAAAAGCAGTTGAATGTGTTTGTTTTTCATTGCTTGGCATGCGGTCTCTTTTTTTTTTTTTTAAAGACTCGATGCTGAAGGATTCTTCATGAATTCAGCAGAATGTTCCTCTGAACCTGGTTTAACCAAAAACTGACGTTTAAAGCCGTTACAGGACGTGTAATATGTTGATTATATGTTAATGTTTTTTATATGTTGTTGGACATTAAAAGCTACTCTGGGCCCATTTTGAGCCTCATCACCCTGACCGGTGATCAGACAGTTGGAAACTCAAAAATCCTGTCTTGTTTTCAACCAGTGAATGCAACTACATGCTACCAGGTTGTGGTAGAAACACTCTTCAGTGTGGACTGTGTTACTGAGGGAGGAAAACTGTTTGGTATGGATGTTTTCCCTTAATAAACGTTCACCAATCATTTGAAAACTGCTTATCGTGTTCTTATATTTATTATTAATTTTTGTCTGAAATTAAAGTTTATTTTTTATTTAACCTTGAACCGGGTTTAGAACAAATTCTCATTCTTGACAACTACCTATTCAGAAAACATTAAAACATCATACAACAGAATACTGTAGACCAGAAAACAGAAGAATATCATAAAACTAAGAGAAAAAAATACAATCATATTTTAAGTGATTTTGAGAATCCATTGTAAAGCATTATATAAGTCTGATGTCATTTCATATTGATACTGACTAAATGTACTATAATACGTCAAAAAATCAGTGGAAAGCAAAGTATATATTTTTATATTTAACTTTTTGTTTCATATAAATGAACCTGGACCACAGAAAGAATTGGACATGTTCAGCTCCTCCGGTCCTGCAGGGGGCGCTACGTCTCTCTGCTTCCTCTCAATGACCCGGACAGATCAACACGAGCTGGACGGTTTTCCTTCCTGGAGCCCGGTGGACGGAGCTCTGCATCGGGATGTCTCTGTTTGTGTCCCCCCAGAGCTGCGGGCTCCGGCCCCTGACCGACTCGGTGTCGGAGCTGCTCTCCAAAGTCGGTGAGGAGATCCTGGCTACGCTGGAGAAGCGCGCCGGGGAAGCCCGGTCGGTCAGAGGCTTGGGTCGTATGGTGCTGCTCCTGCGGCCGCTTCTCACGGACGGGATGGCTTCAGCTGCGGAGATGATTGTTCGGCTTCTGGAGCGGGAGGTGGAAGAGTACCGGCGGCAGCTGGAGCGGCAGAACCGGCTGCTGGAGGTCGCACTGAGTCCGGTGGTTCTGCTGAAGCGAACAGGTGAGAACCGCTAGCTTGATGCTACAGCCAGGGCGACTGTTGCTAGGCAACCAGAGACCAATCAGAATCAAGCTGTTCATCATTTACTAACCGAAATACAAAAAACGTCATTCAAATTGAGCAGCGTCATTAATGTAGAAATTATGGGTATATTTCTAATTATTATAAATATCTATTTTATTATAATGACAAATACTTAAAAAAAAATTTAATCCCCTGAAACAGACATTTTCTTTTAATTCCGGACTATTCACATAAAGCTTTTATTCAACCCATTTAATAAATAAATATTTTGTCAGAATTTAGTTAATCTTACTCCTCTTTGACCACATAAAAATCAACACTTGGTTCTCAAAACAGATGTTGATGCAGTTTTGTTTAATTTGTAGATTAATTTAAATTTTTTCAGTATCTAGATGTTTTTCACCCTGGATAAATCACCATGGTAACAGATCTCAAACCATCAACCAGTTTAGAGTTTAAAATGGCTGCATAAAGGTCCCCCAGTGTACCGCTTTACCCCTTTGTTTAACAGTTAGATATGAAAGTTAAAAAAGTGTTTTCACTACTGCACTGATCTATTTAATGCTAATTAGTTATATTGACCAGTCTTTGAAAACAACATTTAATTAAATGGAATGGAAAATGTTTGGTCTTAATCTTACAGTGAGATGAACGGGTTATTTGTCTTTATATTCATATATCTGATTTCATATGTTTAGTTTTCTTCTCTTCATTCATTTTTTTCTGGGAAATCTGTTGTTTCAACAAGGGTAAAAATATTCCCAGATCTGCTGATACCATCAGTACGTTATTTGATTCTTATCAGCAGAGTGATTTGACTATCATAAGAACATCAGAGCTTAAGTTTTACTGTAAAGTAAATAAATTGGAGCTTTATATTACAACTAAATGAACTTATTTGCCACACTGATGACTCTCTGCAGCATTGCCTTCTGGCCCAGATTGTGGCATAAATGTTTTTTTATTACTGATGGCTGACTGATACTGATTTCCTGTTTTCTTCGAGGTCTGAGCCCCAGAGTCTCATTATGTTTCCAAGAACTACGACCCATATAGGCTCATATGAGTAGACTGTATCTTAATTCAGCATTTAAATGAAACTAACATTAAACGCACAACAAAAATGAGCTGCAGTTTCTGAACTTGAGGTAGTTCTGAAACGAACAGAAAACGGTTCCCTGACCTAATTTAGGTTTCTCTAAACAAAGTGGGTCAAACCATGAGCTGTTTGACGAGATTAAAGACAGTTTAAGAGGGAATACTTCAGTTTTTCTGCATTTAGTGAACAAAATAAGATTTTTCAGTATATGGCGTTTTACTCAAGTGGAAATTGGTCGACTTTGATCATTTTTGCCTTAAAATTTATCTTAAGTTATATTTCCTTATCGCTTTCATGAATGTCTGTCTTCTAATGCCATTAATAAATACAACATTTTTACTATCTGTTTTTTATGTAAACAGTAAAAAACTGGGTCTTGTGAAAGTATGTGCACCCCTTCAGCCATTTTTGTTTTGTTACTTCTTTGAGAATAACAAATTTTACTGGATGTTAAATTGTCCCAGAAGGTATTGAGATAAGTGATAATATTGTTGATTTGAGACCATTTTCAGGTAATATAACAGTATTATAATACAACATTTTTCAAAGATCAATAAACCTTACATTCTAATGAACATTTAAAACATTTTAAATATCCAAAATAAATAAACAAAACAACAAAAATAACAAATAAAATGAATTATTTAGTCTCTGTAAACAAAACAAAAAGTTGAGACGAAAGCACCAAACTGAAGACTTCAGTTTTTGGTGATGAAAGAGAGAAGAGAAAATTGATTTATTGCTTGCTACAGGCTCAATTTCTACTATTAAGGACATTATTCTGTTTTTATTTGTTTTTTATGTGAAAAACTGACAAAAGTTAAAATATTTGTATGAATTAAAGATGTTTTCTTCTTCGCCAGTCTCCATCGGCTCCTCCGCCAAAGAGACGACCACAGATGATGAAAACCTCCCGCTGCATTTGGACGCAGTAACTGCTGCCTCCTCAGACATTTCTGCTGCTGAAAGTGACAAAGAATGGATTGAAAACTCCTCAGATGAGAAAGAGACAAACACAGCAGATAAAAGAGATGAACCTGTAAGTAATAAATGTTTAATCTGTGGGAAAACTTTCCGTCACAAAGGAAATCTCATCAGACATGCGGAAACGCATGCAGACTTTCCTGAAAATCCCTGCGGAGTCTGTGGAAAACACCTGGAGGGTTCAGGAGATTTATCCGACCACCTCACCTCCCACAGGAAAACTGTTTGCATGAGCAGGTTCTGTGAGATCTGTGGGAAGAGATTTCAGAACATGGAAACTCACGTACGGAGCCACACTGGGGTAAAACCATACAGCTGTGACTTCTGCAGCAAGAGCTTCCCACGGGCCAGCGCACTGAAGAGGCACAAGAAGATCCACAACAGAGAGAAACTGAGCGCCTGTCAGATCTGTGGAAAGACATTTGCTGAGAACCAGATGCTTTTAGAACATCTGAAGACACATGAAGATCACCGCAAAGGGGAGGATGATACTTCAGAGATGGCTAACCCGGAAGTAAATGTAGAACCACCCCCTGATGATTCACTCTGCTGCAGAGTTTGTGGAGATTCCTTTCACAGTCGAGGCTTTTTAAGAAAACACGCAGCGACACACAGCAGCGACTCCAGATGTGTGTGTGGAGTGTGTGGGGAGCAGCTGGATTCATCAGACGTTCTGCAGACTCACTTGGAGTCTCACAGGGAGGGTGGTGGGACATGCAGTGTCTGCGGGAAGAGTTTCCAGAACATGGAGACGCACATGCGAATCCACACAGGGCTGAAGCCATACCGATGCCCCGTCTGTGGCAAACGCTTCCCCCGACCTGGAGCTCTGAGGCGACACAGGAAGACCCACAGCGCCAAGCGTCCACTAGGCAGAGAACAGGAAGTCCAGAATACAAAAAGTCAAAATGCAGAGACGTCAGTGAGTCTGTCATACAGCTGCAAAGTCTGTGGGGAGAGTTTTCAGAGCAAAGGCAATCTAAGAAAACATGCCAAGCGCCATGCTTCACAGTCTGTCTGTGGGGTGTGCGGTGAGGATCTGTTGCCGTCTGAGACGCTGGCCGATCACTTACAGGGCCACAAAGAGAAAGGGAAGATCTGCCACATCTGTGGCAAAACCTTTCAACACATTGAGATCCATATGCGGACCCACACAGGCATCAAACCATACTCCTGCAGCATCTGCGGGAAGTGCTTTCCGCGACCCGGTGCTCTGAGGAGACACAAGAAGAGCCACAGTGGGGAGAGGCCGTACATCTGCGAGTTTTGTGGGAAGACGTACACCGAGCGCACCTCTCTGACGATGCACATCAGGAGCCACAACACCAACCAAACTGTCAGTCGCGTCTCCTGCGATACCTGCGGGAAGAGTCTCGCCTCTGCCCAAATCCTGGAAGTTCACCGGAGGATCCACACAGGCGAAAAGCCATTCCCCTGCCACATCTGTGGGAAAGCCTTCAGACAGATGGGAGGGCTTAACGTCCACATGCTAACGCACACGGGAGAGAAACCATTCAGGTGTACTCTCTGTGGCAAAAGCTTCTCCACCAAAGGATACCTGGAAACCCACATCCGCTTCCACAGGAAGGAGCTGGCCTTCGGGTGCCACCTGTGCTGTAAGGCCTTTGTCACCAAAACTGACCTGAAGAAGCATCTGTTGATCCACACTGGAGAGAAACCCTACAGCTGCCTGGTATGCGGGAAAAGTTACCAGGAGAGACGCTCTCGAGACGTTCACATGAAGGTGCACCAGGTGGTCCACAACAGCAGGGAGTCAACCAGAGGGCAGGAGGAACTCCAGACAGACTTCATCCAGCTTTAGAGAGTCAGATTAGTTCAAACTCATAACTTACAAATAATAATAAAACCTTATTACTAGAGGTGTGCCGATCGATTGGTCACCGATCATAATCGGGCCGATTTTCGTGA
>NW_015113092.1:269392-273807 GCF_001443285.1 Poecilia latipinna | reverse complement strand
GGGTGATCGGTATCAGTGATCGGCCCTCATGGGTGATCGGTATCAGTATCGGGAGGAAAAAACCTGATCGGCACATCTCTACTTATTACCTGTTGAACAGTAATCACATGAGAGACAAAGCTGTTTAAGTTGAAACCAGAAAGAATAAGAGAACTGGAGAACTAGACTACCAAATAATACATTTTTAGCATGTTGAAGAATACAAAGATCTCATTTTCAGATTATTCCTTTTAACATTTTACAGAAAAACAAACAAAATGCATTCATATGGAGATCCTCTACCAGAAAGATCTGTTGATTTTCTGAGTTTGTTTGAATGAAATTTGAGACCTGATCTTTTACTGAGTTTTAACTGAGTTTAACATTTTAGTTGTTTTCTAAGAAATCCTACAGTATTTTAAAGGTCCTTAAATGTTTTTGGATTAGTTTAAACAGTCTTTACTTTCAAAGATCTGCTGTAATTTAGTTTTTACCAAAGAGATAAAGTTCTAAATGAGGTTCGACAAAATTTCTTGGTATTTTTAGTAGGAAAGTTGAGAGCACCATTTTCTACATCAAAATATTGTTGAATATATAAAAAGATTAAACAGTTAGAGACATGTAGCATCACACTGTTTGTTGTTTATGTTTGTACAACCAATAAAGAGCTGTTCAATACATTATTACTAATTTCTACATATTTGACTGAAGTCTGTTTTTTATTTCAAGACATTTAATCTAAAAAAACGACATGAAAAACATTTATTTGCTGTTTTTAACGGATTAGGGTTGCATCTGTACACATGACCAATAAGTTTTTCTCATTTCGTAATCTTAACTATTGATAAAATATTATACTTGTGAATGTATAGAAATTATAGAAACTGCTTTGGATTAGATTATACTTTTTTTTTTCTTAATTTGAACATAAATCCATATCTATATTTATAATGATCCATTTTTTAAATTATTTTCAAAGCAAATCTTAAGTTTTTTTTACATGCATTAAAAAAATTGTGAAGATAATTGTTGAATTAATGTAAAATAATTTCAAGTGTTAGTTGCTCATGTGGTAAATTAGCATAAATTTGATGGGAGAATTTTAATTTCAGTCATTTGAGACAAAATTAGACTTGGAAAATTTGACTTGTAAACATCTGCTAGGGATTTAAGCGGCTCTGTGATGGTTTTACTTTAACTGTCGCTGAATGTGAAGATCTGGACTCGGCTGGACTGGAGGAGCTCAGTAAAAAATAAAAACAGAGACGTAACAAAGTTTTTCCACCAGATGTCACTACAGCTTTTAAGCTTGACCTGTTGAAATTGAACCTTTAAATCAGTTTAAAACACAGATGGAAGAGCCAAACCTTTGCGGCACATAACACCTGAACTGCTTTTTTATTGCCTCATCATATAAAGTATTACATTTAAGTTTATAAACAATAAATCTATTATTAATTCTGTGAGCAAAGGTGAAGACCGTCTATAGTGGACTTTAACATTTACTGGGAACTGTGAATAGATAAACATTTCAGCTTTAATTGTGGAGATTTATCCTCCTTTCTTTATAGTCACTGGCTTACTTCTCTTTTAGAAAATGGGTAAACTTTAATTTTTAAACTGGATCGTTTACAGTCAGTAATTTACTGATTCTGACTGGATTAAATTGGGAGATTTAGAATCTAATCCTGACTTGAAAGCTTTTATCTGTAGTGATAAATAATTGAATTTAATTTGAATATATTTGAAGAACAAGCATAAAACTTTAAGATACTGCAGGTAAAATAAGTTTTGAAAACAGTAAATTTATGTCTAATCTCTCTATTGACATTAAATTCACACCTGCTGTTTGTAACAACCAAATAATCCACACGTAAAACGCAATAAGAATAAATTATTTTATAAATTAAGATATGTGACCAAATTCAGGGAACAAGTTCTGAACACATGAAGAAATTAATTTGCAACAAGGCTTAGGAACTAGCTGTTTTTAGAAAGCGTTCAATGTGTACAAATAAACTGGTTTAACATTAACTGGCAGCCAATAAAAAGCTTCTTTATAACTAAAGTGTTGCACAGAGTTGTATAATGATTGCTGTCTGAGTCGTAATCTAAAAGTGAAAGGATGAGTCTGTCACTAAAAACCAGCTGAAACAGAAACCTTAAAAAAAACCTGGGATAAAACAAAGTAAAACACAAAATAATGCACAAAACCACAACAGCCTCCATCCACACTCCCTGCGTAAGACTCCACTGCTGAAGAAAAAACATATGTAGGCTTGATTACAGTTTGCTGTGGAAGATTTGGATAACCAGTGAAACACTGAGAATGTATAATCTGGTCAGATTATACCAAGGGTGAGTTATAAATATAATTAAACCCCTTATATATTATATGTAAATATTCTTATCTAATGGTAGGATCAAAGCAAAACTGGACATATTTTATAGCAAAATGTGCAGATTTCTGAAAGATATCTGAATCATCTTTAAGGCATTGTTACTTCATTTTTTTCCACAAAGTATTTTGATATATTTTCATCAATACATTCAGTTTTATTTTCCCTTCTAGAAATTGTCAAATGTAATTTCCATATTTTACCCATAACTTTATTTTCGGACAGATTTTAATTGATTTGTTTGTTATTTACTACATTTTCCTTCTGGTTTGAGATGCTTAACATAGATGAAAAATGTCGCTGGTAGAACGGTTCGGACCGATATGTTCACATTCTGTCTCTGTCTAAATTAAATTAGATGTATTATGACTAATTTTGTTATCATTGTGGAAAAGGGTGTAGCTGCCATGTTGGAGAATGGAACAAGAATCAGGCCTGAAATGGAGAAACAAAACGGAAGAATCCAGTTATGAACAATGAAAAACCAGGAGCTCAAATACTGAGGCAGCGATGGAAAGTGACTAAAGAACCAGGAACGCTAATCAGAGGAAACAAGGTAGAGCTGAGGAGAGGATAAAGCAGGGAAACTGAGGGAGGAGGCTAATTAACACAGAGGAAGCTAAGCTAGGACTGAAGGCTCTAGAAACCAAAAAGCCTGCAGCAATCTAAGAAAAATAGATTCAAACACAGAAGAGAAGAACAAACGATGAAGCTAAACACAAAGGACTGAACTAATACGGCAACACATTGACAACAATAATAAACAGAGAAATAAACTGGATATGGCAAGACCTGTTGAACATAAATAACCCAAAAACAAATAAACACAAGAAAAAGATTCAAACACTAAAGGAATGTAACAGGAGCGACGGCTGCCTGTTACAGCTGCAGGTTTTTTGGGATTTATAGATGTTTGCTTTTTTTCCTACAGTCTAAAAACATGAATGTTAGGAAACCTGGAGAGTCTAATGGTGCATTCACACAGCACCAGTTTAGTCTGCTTTAACTGAACTCAAATTTGTTTGCCTAGAAAGTTAAGGTAATGTGAACTCTGACCTGAACCAAAAAAGTGAACTCAGGTCGTTTCCTTCAATGGTTCTTGGTGCAGCGCCGCCACAGGCGAGGAGGGGAACAGCGGCTGAAAAAGTAACAAATGTTGCAACATTGGTCTCAAATTGAACTAAACTCACAGTCCTGGTTGAGTTTGTGTCTATCCAAAGTGAAAAAAACATTCTGCTTACTGAACGCAAGAAATGTGGGCCAGCAGAGACTAAAAGGACACGGACAGTTAATTAATTACTCTGAGAAACGACTACTTTAATATTTGAATACACATTTACACATATGTGTGTAAATATATATGTGTGTGTGTTTTTGTTGTTGCTTCCTTGTCAAAGCAAACTGACTTCTGTTTGAACAGACTTGTGAGGAATTCCAGGTATTCACACTCATTAACAACCATTGACGTCTCTTGTCACTCTCACCTGACTGATCTGTGGTTCGTTGCAGCCAGTGGGCTGTTTACTTACCCACTTAAAATCTGCGATGGTGTTTTCACATCAATCAGTGAGAGCGTGCTCGTCAAACCGCCTGGGGAGGAATGTAAGGTCTGCATTGTGTGTTGATGGCTGGTTAGCAGAAGAGCTCCAGTGTCAATTTAAATATGTTTTGTCCAGTTTAGCATTTACTTTGGCTCAGTAAAGATGCAGCATGTTCTGATGGAATAAACATAAAAATGACAATAAAAGTTATACATGACTGCTCTGACTGCCTGGCACAGCAAATACTGTACCGCTCTTGAAAAGCATTCCCATGTGTTATTTTATGACACCAGACCCATAAAGAAGTGTGATTTCTATTACTAAGTTGCACAGCAAAATGCATTTTATTACATTTTCAAATTTATTGATATTTCTTGACAGTATGATGGAATATTAGTGCCATAGCAAAACAGAGGAGAAATTTTGAGGTAACACTTTATTTGAAGGGGTGTGCATAAGACTGACATGACGCTGTCATAAACATGACATAACATCT
>NW_015113092.1:204298-265533 GCF_001443285.1 Poecilia latipinna | reverse complement strand
GACTGTGCAGCGCCCCCGCAGGCGAGGAGGGGAACAGGTTTTTCAATTAGTTTGGTTTATTTGAAGCATTGAACCACAGCGGCTGAAAATGTAACAAGTGTTGCCATTTTGATCCCCAATCGCACCGAGTCTACAGGACTTTCAGGAAGGAATGAACCTTTAATTTCAGGTTTCTGAACCGTTAATTTGATGAAACCCAGTGGAGGCATTTCCTTTGACCCCCGGTGTTTGCCTGGAGTCGATGCTTTCACTCATCAGACAAGAGAAACATACACAAATGAGTCTTTTCATTAACAAGAGAGTTATGAGTGGAGGGCAGGGAGTGTATGTGTGTTTTAACATGTGTGTGTGTGTGTGTGTGTGTGTGTGTGTGTGGGTGGTGATCATTTCCAGGAAGAGGTACAGAGGAGGGAGAGTTTGTGTGTGTGTTACTAAGTGGCTTCCTGGTCCACCGGGTGTATCCTGTTCAAAGACGCATTCACCCTGAGGGTCCTGCATACGTGTGTGTTTGTCTTGTACATTAACTTTATCAACAACACGCGCACACACACACACACACACAAACACACACAGTTTTTGTTGACTCCACATTCTGTCCAGGATAAACCTGATTGTTGTGGGTGTCAAGATTTGCAGATTCAGAACATCACCGAGGCGAAGACGTGTTCTTGTGTTTTGTTTAGCGCCGACTTCCAGGACAGCCTCTGACTGGCAGGGAGCCGACAGCCCAAGAAGGTCAAAGTTTAATAAAAGATTGTTGAATCATTAAACCTTAAGTGATCAGGAATGTTAGCGTCCTGCGTCAGCCGTCTCGATGAAACTCAATCTAAGAAATTAAAACAAACATGTCGGTTTTCCCACACCGGATCGTGTTCAGAGCAGTGTACAGTTATCTTAAACGAGGGAGGTTGTTTAAAAAATTTTCTGAAAATATTTAAACAATCAAAGTGTTGCAATAAGCTGCTTCACTGCAAAAACACAAAATCCTCCAAAGTGTTTTAGTGTAGTTTTAATGCAAATAATTTGAAATACACTTAAAATAAGACAAAACTGACTTACAAGTAACTTTTTAGCAAGATATAGAAAGTTGCTTTAAGTCAATAATTCATTAATATTGATTAAAAAATGATTAGTGGTTCCACTGACAGATTTTTTTCAATGTTTTAAGTGAAAAATATCTACAATGGACTTTTTATAATCAAAAGTTACTTATAAGTTAGTTTTGTCTCATTTCAAGTGTACTGAGAAATTTGTACTAGAACCTAGACCAAAAATATTTGGTAATACTAAAGTACAGTGGTTCTTAACCTTTTCTGAGGTACCAAACCCACCAGTTTCATATGCGCACTCACTGAACCCTTCTGTAGTGATAAATAAAATATGATTTTTTTTCCCCCCAAAATTCAAGACATAGACAAGATCACCAAGTCTTCTTAAAAGGTAGAGTCTCTGAGAACAGTTCTTCAAAATACAGTCAGTGTTTTCAGCAAATTTGAGCTGACTGTCCAGGAACGACCCAAGGTATTTAAAATTAGCCACAGTTTCAACAGGCTGACCATCGAGAGAAACTAGAACAGTGGTTCCAGTTTTAAGGTCTTGTTTAGATCATTTAATTAGCTCTACATTCTTAAGAGAATGAAAAATTAATAATAAATAATAAAGACTTTGCGGTATTCTGATTTAGTAATGTAATTATATTAGTTGTGTTACCACCTCCACGCCACTAGAGGCAGTAGCAACACCGAAAAGATACGACAAAGGAGCAGATTTAGAAGTACACCGAAAGCTACAGAATTTGGTAAAAACGGTGAGTTTTGCTGAAGTAAATAAAGACACAAGTTCAAATCCATGCTGAGAGTGGAGCTCCTTCAATCAGTGCTCCTCCGCAGCTCTGAGGAGCGTCATCATGACTACAGAGTGTGTCTTTACCTCCGCCGAACCCGTGAGACCGACCCGAACCCAGGTTAAGCAAAGCATCAGTTCATACCTGCTGATTTAAAGGATTAACCATGAATGCAGTGAAATTTGCGTTAGTAAAATAATTTTTCTTATTTGATTGGGTGGCAGTATTGTGCAAAATTCACTTTTGTACACTTTTGTTCTTCTATTTGGGTCTTTTAAAAAAAGCTCTAAAAAGAAACATCCAGCTGTTCTGGAAATTAGTTAATGTTTTTTGGTATCTGGAAAAAGTACCATTTCAAGAAACCTCCAGATTATGACGTCATAATGGGCGGGCACTACTCCGTTACCTAGCAACCCAGGCGGAGCTCCTCCCACTTCATCATTAGACGTTTGATCAGCTGGTTTTACCGCTGCATGCGCTCGGCTATGGCTGTTTTGTTGTGGACAGTTCCACATTTGCTGCTGTTTTCACATGTATAAAATGGGAGTGTAAACATTGCGTTGGGGGGCGTGGCCAGCAGCAGTTAATTTGCATAAAAGTGACAGAGCCATGAAACGGCTCATTCTGACAGGAGCTCAAAATGAGCAGACTAAAATTTTAGATTTTGTATAAAATAATGTAATGAACATGTTTAATATAGATCTATATTAATTTGAAGCATAATAGGCCACCTTTAATTAAATATATTAGAATAAACGCTTCAGTTTATCCCTCAGCCGGTGATTTACTAATCATGAGCAGTGTTTATGTCTTTATTGGCTGTTCTGTCTTATCTGGACCTGTTTGTCTGCTGGGTGTGATTCGGGAGCACAGATTATTCCCACACCAGGAAATGTTTGTGTTCGGGAGCGCGGCTGATCACCAGGGGGCTCCACAACTGCGTGGGTTTCCTGCTGTCCCCACTAACCTCATCCACACCAGCTGGACTCATTAAACCGGACCCGAACCGTCCGCTGCGCCGCCTGAAGTCGGGTCTAATCGTGGGGGAAAAGCTTCGGAACCAATCAGCAGACCCACGGGTGGGACTCGGACACGCACGCTTACTCAGCGCTATCTGCCCTCGTGCCCTGTTTACGTGCCCCCACTTTGAAAGAAAAAAAAAAAAAAGCGTGCATGTGCGCGCGTGGCCGTGAGGAAGGTGGGACATCGCCGGGACCTTTTTCTGTTTTCCTGATTGTATTGGACCGGAAAAGTGCCGGCAGCAGCTGGGGGTTCGGTGCTCCGGCGTGTCTCCGCTGAAAACCTGAGTTTCTGCGCTGCTGAGGAAACATCACGCTGCTCTTCTACTGGTTCTGGTTCTGGTTCTTCTGGCTGCTGGAAAACATGAAGCTGCAGGAAGAGAAGCTCTGAGGATCTGAACAGGTAAAAGAACCGACTGGCTTTAGAAGTTCACGAATCCTCTGTCATTTCAAGCAGCCGAACCCACTCAGAGCTGCTGAGTTTGATCTGGATCACATGTTTACGTTCATTGAAGGTAATTACCATTAATTACAGTTATTGGTCTAGTTAAAGTTAACCCAGAAAGTCGCCATGTTTAATCCTGATGAAGCAATTAATCAATCAGACATTCGGAGAAGGGTGATAACATTTTAATTTTTCCTTAAAGATTTCTTAAAGCTCAGGAATTAAATTCAAAACCAAATAATATGATTATTAGTGATAAAAATATTACAGTGTCTTTGGATTTAAATTAGTCAAAATGCATAAAACAAAATCTGACCAAGTGCTTTTCTCGATTTCTGGTGCAAATATGCGTAAAATAAGAAACATTTTTTTTGCAAGATAAAACTCTAAAATAAAGGACACAACATAATAAAGATGTGGGAAATAAAAACCAAACCTTGTAATAAACCCAAAATATAAAACTCTGATTCCTTATCGCCATGCCAAAAATACAGACAGATTAATCATTTTAGTCTTGTTGCTTTAGTTTGATCTGTTATTATTTTTCCCACACTGCAAAAATACAACATATTACAGAGTATATGTGTGTAGTTTCAATTGGAAATGTCTTAGTATACTTGAGAAAACTAACTTATAAGTAGCTTTTAAGCAAGATATAGGAGTTTGTTTTAAGTAAATAATTCCTTGATATTGCAACATAGGAATCTCGTTAAGTGAAATAATCAAAAATCAATATTCATGAATTATTAAGACAAACTGCTGTATCTTGCTGAAAAGTTACTTGTAAATTAGCTGTGCTGTATTTCCACTCTACTAAGATATTTACACTAGAAACTGGACCAGAACTCCTCTGTAATATTCAGTATTTTTGCAGTGTGGCCTCCTGTTGGTCCTCTCTGGGTACTCCTGCTTCCTCCCTCAGTCCACAGACATGAGTGTTAATTTATGACTGACTGTGAGTGAATGTGAGTCTTCCTGCTTGTATCTCTGAGCCTCTCAGTCATCACTATGTTTGAGTTTATGAAACGAACTGTCACAGCTGAATTTAACACACATTGAATTAAATTTTATTTCAAAACAGTAATTCTGTATTAATCCATAAATTGACTGAACATACAGTTGAAAAATATCTCATAAAATTAAAGAAAATAAAAAGTGTCCATTTATGGTGTTTGCAGACATCATTAATTACAGATTACTGCATTTATTACTGTGTGGTAATAATATATTGCTGATATGCTGGTATGTTTTTAAGGGCATGTGTAATATTTACATTCTTCCACTTAGAGCTCATGATAGTTTTACTCACTTCCATTACAAAAACTGATTATTATCTCAAACAAAATGTTGAAAGAGAAAAAAAGACAAGCACAGTGAAGCTAAAAATGCAGCTGAAATGTTATTTTTGGGACTGTTTGGTATTAATGTATAAAACAACTCCGGTCCAAGACAAAAATAGTTTTATTTAAGTCTCCAGCTCAAATTTCAGATCACAAAGTAACAATGTATGCGGTGAATTTTTCAGTCAGAGAAATGTCAGAGAGCCATAACGCCAGGAGCTAACAAACCGGCACCCTGTGGAGGGAAATAAAAGCTCTCTGTGGTTTGCCCCGTCTGCCTGCGATTCATCACATCAATCACTGGTAATGTGGAAAACCGCAATTCTAACAGAATTCAAACAAATATGATTTCTGCTCTGGATCAGACCAGCTTTGTGACTCTCATGTTTGCTGGCGTCCCAACCGCTAGTAAGTCTGTGAATCCTCAGGTACGACGCATTTTAGGGTGAATTCACACCAGCCCTGTTTAATCCGCTTAAAACAAACTCTAGTCTGTTTGCCTTGAAAGTCTGGTTCGTTTGGAGAATACGTAACGGATCGACAAAGTGAAACCTGGGAGTTTGGTTCGAATACATACACAATGCATACACTGCAAACACACAAAATCTTACTGAGTGTTTTTGGTCTAGTTTCTAGTGCAAATGTCTTATCACACTTCAAATGAGACAAAACAACCTTAAAAGTAACTTTTCGACAAGATATAGGAGCTTGTTTTAAGTAAATAATTCCTTAATATTGATGAAAAAGTTCCAGTTCTATTGGCAGATAATGTTTTGTTATATGTTAAATAATCTGCCAGTGGAACTAGTATCCACTGGCAGATTATGTGAATAATTGTGTGAATAATTCCTTAATCAATATTAAGGAATTATTAATTAATATTGATAATTCCTTAATTAATATTAAGGAATTATTCACATAAAACAAGATCCCATGTCTTACTAAAAAGTTATTTGTAAGTTAGTTTTGTCTTATTTCAAGTTTGCTCAGGTATTTTCACTAGAGACTAGACAAAAATACTTGGTAAGATTTTGTGTTTTTACGCCAAGCGGACTGAAGACCGCTCCAAATGCAGGAAGTGGACTACAACACAAGGAATTCTGGGTAAACACAACCAAAACAAACCTGTGTGTTTGGCTCTGGCAGTAGAAATGACTTGTGGTGTTTTAGCAACAGCAAAAGAGAAATCCTCCAAGCGTTAAAAATTGATGTCAATCCATTTTTGTTTACGTTTTGTGAAGAAGGAAGTTGCGCGCATGTTTTCCTCAGAGGTTTTAATGTCGTTTCCTTCAGTGGTTCTTGGTGCAGCGCCACTACAGGCAAGGAGGGGAACAGGTTTTTCAATAGTTTGGATCGTTTGACACAGTGGAGTGAGAAAGCAGATGAAAATGTAACAAGTGTTGTAACTTTGGTCCCCAAACAAACAGTTTAGTAGACTATCAGGAAGGAAAACACTCCTAAATACCAAAAATGTTGGAACTTTGTTGACTATTCCTGATTTTAAAATAATTCTTTGACAAACTGGATTTAAAAACTGGTGATGGAGTCAATTTTGGCTCCATTTGAACCCCTTATACAAATATGGATTAGTTTCTCTAGATCTTGTTGGGATATTGGTTGTTTAATCCTGGAAATGTTCTTGAGGTGATAGAAGACCGACTTTGTAATCGTCTTTAAGTGGCTCTGAATGTTCAGGTCCATCACTACGTCCAGATAACAAAGATCTCATCCTCTTAACGTGATTTTTAATCTCACTCACTTGAGGTCGCAATTAAAGCTTCTGTAAATTAAAAGCAGCTTCTTTCTCTCTTTTTGAAGTTTATCTTAGCAGACGTTGATTCTGCCGTTTCCTTCCTCGTTAATTTGATCTGAAGATGAAGATGCATAAAGATGAATCAGAACAACAGGCTCAGCTGTGTCCTGTTTGATCTGCTGCGACTGTTTGAGTCTCTGCTGCTGTTTCGCAAGACTTATATAAGTCTGAAGGCTTGCATGAGAACAGTGGCGCGCACACACACATCCACCACAGCACAAACACACACACATATTTATTGCTTTAGTGTTCCTTCTGATAAAGAAATGAGATGTGTAATTAATTATCCTCAGTGTTTAAGTTCCCCCAGTGAAGATGCTCTTTGCGTTGTTTTCTGTGGTTCATCATCACCTATTAAACATGTTCTGAATCACTTCATGACCTGAAACGCACCGGCAGCCTCAGTGAGTCACAGATGAAACTGTGAAGCATTCAAAAAACCTTCTGTAAATGTTTTCGTGTAGTATTCGTTGCTCAGGTTTACCGCGTTTCATTCTGGCGTCCGTCTGAACGGTTCACCGGTTCACAGAGCGGCGCATCAGATCTTCACCGTCTCTGTTCGTCAGAAAGCGTTTACTCATTACTCAAACGGTAAACAGGCTCGGCTCCTTCTGTTTAACCTGCAATTAGCTCATAACAGCTCAGTTGCACACATTACTTCCATATCTGTGGACCCTCAAGCACACATGGGGCCCACATGGAGCTAATGGGTAACAGTTTATGGATCCCACATGGAAACCTTGGCTGAGGTTTCACATGCCGCAACAGTTCCTCAACAGGATCCATTAGTTTTGATATGTTCACTTCATTCAGAAAAGAGGATCACTCTGGATTTAATTTAACAGCAAAGGGAAAGTTTCCTAATTTGATCTACGGAGAGTTTAGCTGGTTTCGGTTTCGCCTGACTGCCTGTTTAACACTAAAACAAGTTTATTTACTAAAAACACAGTTAGCAGGCAGACAAAAGTATTCACACCCTTTCATTTTATTGGGATTTTGTGTATTAGATCAACACAAACGCTTTGCTCACACAGCAGCTGAACGTAACTTTTTCACGGCAGTCTGAACTATTCTGATCTGTTCCACTTCCACATGTTGTACCAAATCAGAAACAAATCGGATTCTTGTCAAAGCGTCTGCAGTCTGAACGGTTGTGTCGGATTTTATTAATGCATCACTTACTAAAGGGTTTCTGAATCAATTCCTGACCTGAAACACATTTTTCTGCATCATTAATGTGAGACGTTCTGCACCCGAAAACCCAGATGCATTAAATCAGCATGTAAACAAGGTGCTGTTATTTTAGGGCTACAACTAATGATTATTTTAGTATTGATTATTCTGATGACTAATCGATTAATCAAATGAAAAAAAAATCTCACACTGCTGATTTTTTACAATATTAGAAATACATAAAACATGAAAATAAACAAATAATTTAATAAAATAAACATTTTATTGCTTAAAATTGCAGTAACAGCAGTGCTTTAGTGAACTCTTATTTGTAGCAAACGTTGCATCTGCAGCTTATGAGAAACTTTTCTGCTTGACTTAACATCAGTACAGTTTAAGGCTAATCTGCTAGTAATTTTTTGGGATTAACCGAAGAATAACTGGATACTAAATTTAATTTAATAAGAGCTTTTGTTTTGTTTTGTTTTTGGTTTTTTTGTTTTGTTTTTTATTTGTTTATCAGGAGATCATACATACATTGATATTACATACATTTTGCAAAACTTACATGACTTCTCCGATTTTTTATTTTTTCCCCATAACGAACATAAATCACCGTACTGACATAAAAACGAGACAAAATAAGTATAAATACATAAAAAAAGAATACATTAACAAAAAAACAAAAAAAACGGGAGAGAGGGTCGAACGGCATTGAGAAGCTAAAAGGCAACAACATTACAACATTCTACCCATTTATTCTGTAAATTTGAGTCACATGACATGATGAGTCAGTCACATCAATCTATGCATTATAAAGGCAGAGATTTTATGTTTGTCACAAAAGGTGCCCACTTGTAAGTAAATTTTGCTGAACTATCTTTCACTGTTAATAAAAAATTTTCTATCTTTAACATGATCTTACAGTATTAAGCCATTGTGAAGTAAATGGAGGTGTAGGAGTTTTGTTTTTTTTACTGCAGAATTTGACCCAGGTGAAGCAGGTGTTTACAGATGAAAGTTTTTTTGTGTTCATATATTTATTGAAAGGTTTTCGTTACAAATACACAAATGTACCAAAATTCCCAATGAAAACAGGCAAATAGTAGTAATAATAATTAATAAAAACCCAATTCCACAATAATTCCAAGTCCTCACCGTCATTTAAATAAAGCAGAACAATATATATTGGTATATAATACCAGCGTAACCAGTATAACTAAAACCCATCTGATCCTCAACCAGCGTCGAGGGTGGTTTAAAAAAAAGACAAGATTTCCAAGTCAAGTAAAATTTTCACGCCAATTTTTTCCTCCAGTTTTAGAAGTTTTTCCAAAAATATTATTTTAAATACAAAATGTTTCTAATTTTAAAACAGTTTGGACTTTATTTTTTTCAGACAATGAATTTGTTTTTTGCATCTGTATGCGATAGTTGACAATGAATCGATTACTTAATTATTTAAATTAATCATTTCCCGCAGTAACTCAAAACAGATCATTTTAAGTAAATTATCCAAATGTTTCTCCACATCGTGGATGTTTATCAAAGTGTTTTCTTCTCCCTGCAGATTGTCTGTCAGGCGACCAAACTCATCTTCGTCATGCAGCCACGGCTCTGCCTCCTGCTCATCCTCTTCCTTCCCCTCATCCAATCAGATGACTGCGTCTTCCCCAATGGCAACGCGACCGATGGCCGCCAGACGGTCACCATCGCAGCCATCTTGCCAAAGACCAACACAGAGTATCCCTGGTCGTGGCTCCGGGTGGCGCCTGCCCTCTACCAGGCCATCTCACAGGTGAACTGTGACCCCTGGCTGCTCCCGGGCCTGAAGCTGCATCTGGTCAACGGCAACTCGGAGAACACTGACGGCTACTGCTCCGACTCCATGGCGCCTCTGGTGGCCGTCGACCTGAAATTAGCCCACGATCCCTGGGCTTTCATCGGGCCTGGATGTGAATTCTCTTCCTCGCCGGTCGCTCGCTTCACCACCCACTGGGATGTTCCCATGGTGACCGCCGGTGCCCGCGCCATAGGCTTCAAGTTTTACGCGGCGGTCACCAACACGGGCCCGACTCACGCAAAGCTGGGTGAGTTCAGCTTGAAGTTCCAGCAGGAGTTTGATTGGATGCGGCACGTCATGCTGGTCTACACCGACAACAACAAGGACAGCAACTCCGACAGGCCGTACTACTTCACCGTGGAGGGCGTGTACGAAATGCTGAGGGACCAGAACATCACCGCCTACGACTACTCGCTGGAGACCGACATCAACTACAAGCTGGCGGTGCAAAAGATCAGAGACAACGGCAGAGGTCAGCTTCCTTTCCCCTCTCTTCCTGCTTTATCTCCAGTGATCAGTCGAAGGCATCTGAACTTTGACCCTACAGCTGCTTTCACTGTTTGCTCGAGTCTTGGAGCTGACTCTTCATTTCTCCACTTCATTTCATTTATTGATTTGCTGTCTTGGAGATCCACAGTTATGACCGAGCGCAGAATTCATTATTGATTTCTATACAGGGCCTATAAAAAGTAGGATGTTTCAACCTTTTATTGCTTTTACAAATTAATTCTTCCAATTTTTTTGAAGATTAATCAATTAATTAGATGAAAAAATTCAGAAAAATTCTTCTGATTTCTCATTTATCCACTTAAGCCTGTTTTGCACAAGATTATAAATACATTAAAGGGGATGTATTACGCAAAATTCACAATTTGCACATTTTTGTACTTCCATTTGGGTTTCTGCTGCTTGAAAAAAAAGACTAAGTGCTTAATAAAAACACCAACTTGTGTTTTGGCAGTTAATTAATGTTTTTTGGTGTCTGGAAACAAGATATTTCAAAAATCAGGCGAATAGCGTCACAAATCAGCAGGCAGTGCACTTGACCTAGTAACCCCAGGAAAACCCAACCCGTTACCTAGCAACCACAGCGGAACTCTGCCCGTCACCTAGCAACCCAGACAGCACGTTTTTTGTTAGTTGGTGCCATGTGTTCTACGGCTTCTATTTAAGTTGACTTTGAATTTTAGTTCAACCCACAGAAGAAATTATTTAAATACAAGGTAGTTTTTAAGTTTATTTTCTGTCATTTGTCTTTTTTTTTTTTTTTTTAAAAAGTGAGGAAAAAAAAGTATAGTTTCCAGTGCAAATAACTACATTTGAAATAAGACAAAACTCACAACTATCTTTTTTTCCCCAAGCTTTAGGAGCTTTTTGCGGGGAAAAAATCCTTAAAAATTGGTAAAACAGTTTCACTGGCAGACGTTTTTCACTTATAACATGAAATTTCTTTCCATGTTACAATTCAAATAATCTGCCAGCGGAACTAGTACTTTTTAAAATCAATATTAAAGAATTATTGACTTGAAACAATCCCTGCATCTTGTGAAAATGTTACTTGTAAGTTAGTTTTGTCTTTTTTCACTTAATAAATTCAATCAGATGCTGAGATAAAAATCAAGCTGTATGTCCTTCTAGCTTTCCGTAGTTCTTCCCTTCTTCTTTATGGCCCGTCATCCGTCATGTTTGGATGATCAATCGAGGTCCAACACTTCAGCTGCTCTGACTTCCCTGTTTTGATTCCTCTTCACTCCCATGCGCTCTTTCCCGTTTCTTTCCTCATCCTCCCTCGTTTTAGAGCTCTCTCCCTCCCTTGATGTCGTTAAATGAAGGTTAATTATTGCTTGATTTTTCTCCGTACTGGTTAATGACTGACCTCGGTTTTATATCTTTGTCTCCAATTGAGTTTGTGTGCTTTTTTTGTTTTGTTTTACATCCTACATTTATTGGCAGTCATTTCGGTTTAGGGCCTCGGGAGTGACGACATTCCTGCATCGTAAGGACATTCCTGCATCGTCAGGACAGTCTGGTCCTCTGTGTGGGGCTTCAGCTTAGAAACAGAATCAGTTGAGAGATTTTTTTCCCCCCCTCGGTTGGAAAGACTAATGTGAGTGCATTTGTTGCACACACCTGTAAGTAATCTGTCCCTTTGGTTCTTTTTGTGCTTATTTAATGTGAAACATGCCGCTGCCGTCACGGAGTGAAGTAACTGCACAAGTTAAGGTATCACATATAATCGCACGCCTCGACTGTAAATACTTATTCCAACTTGAAACCTGATCATCTGATTCCTGTTAAGTCAGAGAGCAGCTACGCTTAGTTTCCTTTCTCTTTATCGGGGTTGGACCTTTCAGCATCAAATGTTTTTGTCCTTGAAATTCTTTGATAATCGTCCAAATATTCCTGGTTACACAAAGCAGAGAATTTGTTCCCAGGACGGCTAGACGTGGCAGAGAAAAGCCATAAGAGACCCCAAAAACATCTGGAAGATGAGCACATTGAACTACAATTCACTATGGTGGAGCATGGTGGTGGCAGCATCAGGCTGTGGTGGTCCATCTACAGAAAACACAAATCAGTCCTGGGAAAAAACAGGATTGGTTGCAGAAGAGTTGAGTTGGGCAGAGATCTACCTACAGCGATCTACCTACCTACATATTTATGTATTAGAGTGGTCTAGTCAAAGCCAGATAAAAAAAAAGAACTATATATGACAAAACCTGGAAACCTCAGTTTTATTTGTAAAAGTCAAACATATCTTTCTATTGCCACCTAACAATTATGTGCTGTTGTTAAATACAGCAACATTCCTTTGCTGCAGTTCCATGAGCTACCAGTTATTTTTTCCACAATATAAAATCAGTCTTACAAATTAAATTTCAACACATTTTTTAATAACCGTTTGTTTTCATCCTGCGGCGATTGAAATAAAGCTAAATACTGAATGTTCCCTTTACTGTACCATCCTAAAAACTTCTATCCAAAATTGTAGGTTATTAATGTATGTAAATAATCATTTCTTTGTATGTTATTTTTTGTAATCAGAAGAAATCATTTGATTCAAAGTTGCATTATTAAGATACATGCACAATTATACATTTCTTAATTTGTTTGTTGCCTGGTGTCGCTAAAAAGCTTCAAACTCAAAATTAGAAATAGTTCTTTGAATTTTGGTCACATGTTGTCTATTTTAATATATAATATATAGAAAAGACTAGCAAACATAAATATTTGCTTTATTTCAGAATATGCTCAGTTTTATCAGAGTTTAGCAGGAAAATCTAATGCAGTCACCACATTTCACACTGGCTTCCATGAATCACTTGTAGTTCACATTTCGACCACTAGGTGGATATCAGAGGTCTTCTAGTAACATTGTTAGCATGAGAGGCACAAAAACCCAACAACATTTGTAGCATTTATTCTCCTGTTGGTCGTATTCATTAAGCTAATTAGCATAACTAGCATGGCTGATATTTCTACGACTATGTATGCTTTGTTACTTAATCAGTCAAGAAATCAGGCAATGAGTTTTAAGGAGTGGAATATGCTACAGATGCTTCTTTTCCCAACTTTGTAATCTTTTCCAAGTAAAACTGAAATTTCTTAGGTAAACAAGATCACTTCCAGTTGGTCTTGTGCTTTGTCAGATTTCGTGTGAAAAATAGCAGCCCTGCTTTTAAAAGTCATGTGGTGTTTAGGAAACATCTTGGTCCATTAACTTGTGGTGCTGTGAAGGTGTTGGTGTGAAACAACCTGGCCATTTTCCCGCTAAACCTAATAACTGGTTGTGCCACTTTTGGCAGCGACGTCTGCCGTTATGTGTTGGTGACGACTGTAATGAGTTTTTCACATCACTGTGGAGGAACTTTGGGCCACTGAATCATTTTTATGCCTGAAGAGTCTCTTTAATACCACAGCATCTCTTTCCAGTTGAAAATCTTTGACTTTTGAAAATAAGAAATTTCCAAGTTTTCTTTCTAGGTGTTTTCTGAGATTAGTCTCAACATTTTCAAGATTTTAATGGAAATGTACTTTTTTTCTAGCTACAATGACCCTGATACGTAGTTGTATATAACCCTTTACACACTGATACACTGTAAAAACAAATCTTACGAAGTATTTTTGATTTAGTTTCTAGTGCAAATTTCTCAGTATACTTGAAGAAAAACAAAAGTAACTTTAAGTAACTTGAGCAAGAACTTGTTTTCAGTAATTCCTTAATATTGAAAATAAAGTTCTACTTCCCCTGGCAGATTATTTTACTTATAAGAAGAATTTTTTCTAATAATCTGCCAGTGGAACTAGAACTGGTTGCCAGGTAACGGGCTGGGCTTGGCTGGGGTTGCTAGGTAACGATGCCATGCCAGTTGGTTGTGAAAAAAGTGAAAAAAATCTGCCAGCGGAGCTAGTATTTTTTACCAGTATTACAGAATTATTTGTTTTAAACAAGCTCCTTTATCTTGCTTAAAAGTTACTTGTAGTTTTGTCGAATTTGAAGATATTTGAGGTGAAAACTAGACCAAAAGAACATAAGATATTGTGGCTTTGCAGTGGCGATGATTTCGTCATCTGCTCTTTAATTTTCCCTAGCATGAAGCTTGGTGTGTTACATTTTGTGACGTAATTTAAAACTTTATTCCTTTCTGTGACATTTTCCCTGTAAATCTGCTGCTAGTTGTGTGGACTCCATAAAGTTTCTGCACAGATATCCTGTTCAGGTGTCAGCGACATCAGTGTTGGTAAGCGTCAGGTTTGGACCCCAGCAGGTCCGAGGCGTACCGGGTGCAGTTTGGTGTTTGGGATGACATCATCACGGGCTCGGTCGGTAACTGCTCCTCTCTCTAAGCGACACCAGCTGCTGCCCCCGGCAATGCTGGACGTCCTCAAAGTAATCACCCCTCGGTGTGTGTCTGCGCGCTTGGCAGACATAATTCATGCAAATCTGTTTACACAGTCAGATTATGGGGAAGTGTCTTCAGTTCCACGTATCGTATATCAAAACGTGTTAAAGTTAAGACGTTTATGGTTCGGCTGAGGTTGAGGAAAGGGTTAGCTGAGCGGTTGCTATGGCAACAACTGGAGTAAGTTTTCTGAAATAGGTGTCAGTTGGATTAATGTCCTCTGAAGTCATGGAAACAGAGAACATGTGTTTGTGTGTCAGTGAAAAGTTTCTCGCTCTGCCTTTTTGTATTTTTTTTCAGAGTTTTATTAAAAACAGTTTATGAAAGACAAACATGGTGGAACTTTCTGGGTTTCACATGTGAAAGTTGCTGCCCGCAGTTTTGGGTCCACCTCGGGGGACCGAGCGGCGCGGGCTGGGGAGGGACATTTTTCTTTCTGTGGAGGACTTTGAGTGACACTGGGGAGGCTGATATTTTCAGTCTGCTCCAGATTTAAACAGAATGTGGTTCGACTGGAGGGTGCAGGAAGGATGCTTTCACTTGTTCTCATGCAACTTTAATATTTTATTATCTGGGGAAAAACAATCTAGAGTATGGTGCTAATGTTTTTAACCATTCCAGATCTTTCTTTCAAAGAGTCAGACTTTATTCTAGTGGCATAAAGGCGACCCATTGTGCATCCTTGAACAGGTTAGGATAGATCTATAAACTCTATAAAACATGTTCATTGCATCTTTTGCACAAAATCTTTAATAATGAGATTTTAGTTCTGCCTAGTTTGAGCTGTTTTAGGGCGTCCTGTCACTTTAAATCCAAATAAGCTGATGCAGGCCACGTCCCCCAACTCAATGTTTACACTCACACGTGAAAATGACTGCAAACAGATGAGAAATTATATAACCATACATCTTTGAAAAGCAGAAGTAGAGCCTCCTGCACAACCAACAAGGTTGCACCATGTGATTTCTGAATGGTAAGTCAGCAACAAAACTCTTGTCTGTTCCAACAGCCATTATGCAGCACATAAGGTGGTAAAACCAGCTGACCAAACATGCTGCAGCTCCATTTGCGTTGCTAGGTTACGGGGCTGGGGTTGCTAGGTAACGGCGTGTTGCCCATGGAATGTGACTGTGAAACAGCTCATTTTCCAGACACCAAAAAACATTAACTATCGCCAAAAAAATCTCTGGGCGTTTCTTTTTAAGCGCTTTTAGCTGCTTTTAGTAGCAGTAGGGACACGAATGTAAGTACAAAAACATGCAAAATTATAATTTTGAAGAATAGATCCCTTTTAAACAACAGTTCTTTCTTCAGCTCTGTTGCAAAGCAGAAACATGGAGGACAAAAGAACAAGAATCTGGCCCAAGAACACTCAGGTTTCACACGTCACATTCCCAAGCCTGCATCCTGTTGCTGAACAAACTGAGATTATCTGTGAAAATAATCCGACTAGCTCCTCTCAACACGCATTTGATTTCAGTATTTCTGTTGTCTCGAGGGCTGAGTTGACACCTTTGCCGAAGTACTGTTCATAACGATCCTAACGAGTGTGTCCTGTCTAGCCGCTGAGCTCGTTAGAGGGGGTTCTTTGATTATCGCCATGGAAACGGAGAGCTGAGGTCACGAGCCCTGAGCCGTGCCTGGTTCACAATCTGCTGGAGTCCAACTGGACCCTGAAGCACTCTGAGAATGGCACAATGACGTTAGACGAGTGCAATGTGAGAAAACGACCAAACGAGATCAGAGCGGCTTCAGAGTGGAAGAAAACAACAAAATCATCACAGAGAGAGAGAGAGAGAGTCGCATTTAACGTATGAACACAACCTCTTCCAAAAGCTAAAGGAGTTAAAGTGGCCGTGACAAATAAAAGTCACATTAAGGAGATAAACAAAGACCCAAATCAAAAGACACAAAAGGACAGAAAGTTGAGTCAAATCCAGCTTCAAGGATTCAGCAACAAGTACATGCAGACATAGTCGAGTTTAACGTTGAAGATGATTAAAAGAAACAAAACACTGCAAAAACACAAAATCCTACCAAGCATTACTGGTCTGTTTGTAGTGCAGAGATCTTAGTACACTTAAAATAAGACAAAACAGACAACTTTTACCAAAATATAGGAGTTTGCTTTGCATAAATAATTCATTAAAATTGATTTTTTTTAAAGTTCCAGTTTTAAATATTGATTATTTCACTCATTAGACATTTTCCCATGTTATAAAAGGGAATAATGTATAAAATCACCAAAATGAGGAATGTTGAGCATCTTGTGAAGTTATATTTTGATATTTGTTTTACAAATAAGGAAATAATCTGTTAACTCATCAACATCAAATTATTATCAATAGCAGGACTTTGAAATTATTAGCGACTGTGTCTGCTGCTATGACTTTCTTCTCTTTATTGGATGATGCTGTAAATGAGTGTAAAAATATATTTATAACTTTACCCCCTCATTTGAACGTGTAAATATACTTTACTGCTGTTCTTCTTTTGTTTGCTTTGTTTTAAATTTATTTTATTTATTTATTCTTTTATTACATTCAGTAAAGTCAAAATTAACTCAACTCATTCTTGTAATATTACAACTTTATTCTTGTAATATTATGTTTTTATTCTCATAATTTATTTTTTTATTTCTTTTGTTTTTCCTTACCTGATCTTAATATTGCGTCATAATAACATGCCAGTGGATCCAGCTCTGTTTTGTTAATATTAAAGAATTGTTTTAAAAACTAACTCCTACATCTTCCTGAAAAGTTAATTGTAAGTTAGTTTTGTCTTATTTAAAGTGTTCTAATGTATTTACACTCAGAACTAGACAAAATATTTGGTGAGATTTTGGGTTTTTGCAGTGAAAATGAAAAATCAAATGTTTCCAAGTTGGTTTTCTCCCATAAAGCATCAACGTCTCATTGCTGGTTTCTGTTTGTTTCCTTCATAATAAAAATAATCTGCCCTCTGCTTGTTGTAATGAAGTCGGTCTCCTGTCTCTGGCAGTGGTGTACGTCTGCTGTCCGCGGGACATCTTACGGAACCTGATGGTCCAGTTCTGGAAGGACCGGGTGGACCTGGAGGACTTTGTCTTCCTCTTCATTGACCTTTTTGCTGAGAGTCTGAGTGGCGGACAAAACGACGTGCAGAGGTGGGTAGAAAATACTCAAGTAAGATTAAAAAGTAACTGATCAAATTATCAATCATTTAATATTTAAAAATTACATCATCAGACAGACCAAAATATACAGTTAAGTGGAAATTTTGATATTTTAAGGATGAAAAGGACAATAATTCATTTAACTAGCAAAAAAGAAAATCAGGCAAAAGAAAATTTTTACAATAAGTTTCTTTCAACAAAAAACTTATGGAAATTTATCAAAAACTACGGGTTTTTGTTAAACCTATTTGAATTTTTGGTTAAAACATGTTTGTTCCTCTTTCAATTGGTAGAAAATCCAGAAATTTTCTATCCACTAAGAAAACTCGAGGCCCGTGGGCCAAATCTGGCCCGCCACAGTTTTTTTATGTGGCCCTCTAGATTCTAGACTAAACAGTAAGTGTGCTTAAGTGTTATGTTATCAATCAAATCAATGCAGTTTTTACCTGTTTACTGCCATATTATATCAATCAGTCCTTCCAGTTTCTTGCGAATTATTGTGGAAATTCACACAAAATCAACAAATCCCCACACTTTTTTGCGCCAGCACTTAACTGGCTGTTTATTGCAGATTTTTCTCAAAAATTGTCAAAAACTTTCTTACTTGTACTAAACATCTGCCTCAGCTTTAAATGATGTCAGATTATGGCCCATGACCTATACAGCAAGTAATAAAAAGTCGCATTTACCATCATAAATAAGTGCAAATATTTCCAAATTGGTACAACAAACACTTTGATTTTTATTGCAAATAATCACAAAAACAATCGTGAAATTCTGGTGGCACTGAAAAGATGTTAAATATTATTTAACTTTAAGAATTCATTACTATTTTTAGCAGTTTGCTGGCTGGTTTTATCAGTACATTCTGGCCCTTTAAGAGCATTTATGATCTTGATTTGGCCCAAAATGAAAATGAGTTTTCTGGAAGCCATACGTCAGAATAAATTTAGTCAAGTAAAAATACGCAGTAAAAATACTCCAAAAAGTAGATTTAATAAGAAAGTTTACTGAAGTAAATGTAATTGAGTAAATGTAACTCATTACTTCCCAACTCTGCCGCCAGGCCCTGGTACCGAGGAGACGAGGACGACCACGCAGCCAAAATGGCCTTCAGGGTGAGAGGTCACTCTGCTCGTTTCTCTGAAGAAGTTCAGTCTTACAGGTGAATTCACTGTTTTTACCGTCTCCTGTCAGAGTGTGAAGGTGCTGACCTACATGGAGCCTCAGAACCAAGAATATTTCAAGTTTGTTGAAGATCTGAAAAGAGACGCAAAAGAAAGTTTCAACTTCACCATCGAAGACTCTCTGGTAAGTACATCCATCGTGGCAGGATGACGTCAGGCAGACATTTCCTGTTGACGTGACGCGTCTGTGTTTCCCTGTCAGTACAACCTGATAGCGGCAGATTTCTACGACGGCGTGATGCTGTACGCTCAGGCTCTGAACGAGACTCTGAGCCAGCAGGCGTCGGGACCGGGACCCATCCAGAGACCCAAAGGAGATCTGGTGACACGCAGGATGTGGAACAGGAGCTTCTCAGGTGATTCTTCTCCTGTTCTGGACAGGTCTGGCGCTCAGATAGGAATGGGCCGTCGGTGGTGAACCAATCAGAGCGCAGCGTTGGATGAGAACCGTCTGCTTTGAAAATCTGTGTTATTAATCAGAAAACCGCAGCGCAGAAATATCCATCTCATTTTCAGCTTTGTGTTAAAATGCAGCTGCACTTCACCGGAGTGTTACCAACAAAACACGCCTTCGATTTCACAGTAAATCTGCTCACTCAGTAACAGCAAAAACACATGTTTAATTAACTGTTTGTTCTGTGAACATAAAATGCTTCAGTCAAGATAAAAATATGAATTTTAACACCATCACAGAGCTTTCGTGTAGTGTTAAGCAAACAGAGCAGAGATAAGGAAGACTGAAGGCATTAATGCATGTTAAAGGGGATCTATTATGAAAAATTCACATTTTGCTTATTTTTGTTCTTCCATTTGTGTTTCTGCTGCTACTAAAAACAGACTAGGCGCTTTTAAAAACACCCAGTTGTTTTTTGGCAGTAAGTTCATGTTTTTTGGTGTCTGGAAATGACCCGTTTCAAAAACCTGTTGGATGTAACGTCACAAATCAGCGGACACTGCACTTTGACCTAACCCCAGCAAAGCCCAAACCGTCACCTAGTAACCACAGTGGAACTCTGTCCGTTACCTAGCAACCACAGTGGAACTCTGTCCGTCACCTAGCAACCACAGTGTAAGATTTTGTGTTTTTGCATTGAAAAACATTATAAAAATTATATTAAGTGCGTGTAATTGCAAGATTCAATAATCAAGTAAAAAATCACACTGTTCTTTATTAGAAAACATGTTAATTTGAAAAAGCCTTTGACCATCTATTAAAACATTTTAATCATAAGCTAACGCTCTATGAAGTCATGATAAAATTGCCAGTTATTTGGTATTTTTACTGGTGTAAATCAGAGCCTGTAAAGCCTGAAGTTGGCTCAATGCGCCCTGAGAGAAACCAGCGTTTCTCTGCCACCAATCAATCATGCAGTCGATTAACCAACGAGCCTCAAGACCTATCAAGAGCCCCGGAGCGCCACGGAGGTCAGCCTGGGAATCTGAGCCTGACGGACGCTCACATTCTCACGGCTGTGATGTGTGTCAGCGGGGAGCTGGCGTGTTAGCACAGAGCTGCGGCGCAAATTTGTACCAGCTGGCAGCGACACTGGGAACAGGAAGTCTTAGGCCCAAACCAACAGCCAGGGCAGGAAAGTCACACCGCAAGGAATTTAAAGGGAAAGTTTCACTTTTCTCTGTTCTGCCTGGTCAGAAGCGTGCAGAGATTTGAGGGTTGTTTTGTGGGTCATTCTGGAGAACCTGCAATGTCAGGCAGACCCAGGTTCTGGAGTTCAGAGTCGGTCCGCGGTATATTGTCAAGGCTGAACGCCTTACATTGTTAGCACACACAGGAAGTCGTCAGTCATTTTTCAGAGTCCCTAACAGCTTCAGGAAACAGTTTGCAAGTGTAAAAACAAAGAGAAAATTTTTTGCCTAATTTTACTGCTGACAGTGTTGACACAGGAAAACGGAGGATGTGTGTGTGTGTGTGTGTGTGTGTGTGTGTGTGTGTGTGTGTTGTTGACACTTTACCTTAAACTAAATATAATTGAGCTGAATCCTCCTGGGGGAAAATTTCCTTTCATTAATCAGGTTTATTTTTTATTTCAAGTCAAGTTTTAGAAACATTTAAATAATGTAAAGTATTAGCAAAAACCTGTGCCTAAGTCCAGATAATAAATTGTCAAGTAGGTGACTGATTTGGTTGTGAAGACAGTTTAAGCTTTAATAAAACATGCTAATGCTAACATTAGCATACTCAGTAACAAGAAGTAATTGTTTCAACTCTCATTCCTGATATTTATTTTGTAGCAACTCTACATTGATTTATTATGTCTCAACATATGACACAAGAAAGTTTTAAAGGGGTCTTTTTATGCAAAATTTGCATTTCAGATGTTTTGTCTTGCTTCGAAAAACAAGCTAATAGCTTAAAAAACACAGTTAAGGTTTTTTGGTGTCTGGAAATGAAGCCGTTTCAAAACTCTCATGATTGTTAAGTCACAATTGATGGGCACTGCTGTTACCTAGCAACCTCATTGGAGTCCTGCCTGTTACCTAGCAACCCAAGCTGTAAGATGTAGCAATATTTATAGTATTAACCTGTTTGGTTTTTTTTGCATTTCGGTTTGCGTCTCATATATTTACAGCCATACTCTATAGGATCTGTCTGTAAACACCTTTAATGGAGTAAAATGCTGAGCGAATGTGTTTTGGTTTGCATTCACTCACTAAGATACATACTTTATATGGAAATAAGTTGATTCAATTTGGAACAAAAGCAGTTAAAAATCTGTAGCTATCACTTAAGATCTTGCCTGACCCGAAAACAAAGAAACGTTTTTAGACATTACTTTAGATTAGACGTGTCAAAAATGTGGCCTGGGGGTCATTTGTGGCCCTTGAAATGATGTTTTTTGGCCCTTGACCAGAAGTCAAGAGTAGTAAAAACTTGGCCAACAAACTAGAAAACAACTGATGACCCAAAAATGTGGAAATTGTCTGTTTTTCTTTGAATATGGCAAAAGACCAAGGACCTTTTTATGTTTTAGATTTTTTATGTCATAGAAATGTAGTTTTTGTTGAGTAGACGATACTCAACAAATTATCTTATCAGTGAAAATTATCTTATCAGTATAAGATAATTTTAGCAGTTTTAATATGATGGATTTTGTGGTCCGCCAGTTGTTTAAATTGTCCAGTTTTGGCTCCCAGAAAAAGTTTGGACACCACTGGTTCCAATGGTTTTTACTAGAGGGCGTCGGAGTAAGGTGGGCTAAAGACAAATACAGAATATCTTCATATTAAAACATAAAAGCACAGGAATGTTCATACTAGGATGTTTTGTTCTCCTTGTGTAATACCCAGATGTAAATGGGTCATTTTAAAATGAATCCCCCAAAGAAAATGCATTTCCTAATTTCATAAAATCTATTATTATGGAAAGTTTTTCTAACAATGGAGCCCCAAATTCCTGCACTGACACCACACCCAGCTGGTTTTCCCAGGAAGGAGTGAGATAACTGTTTGTCAGTTTTGCTTTAAACTTATTTGTTTGATCCAGCTTAATTCAAAAATAACCTAGACGACAATTCTGGGATTAAATATTATCAGAAATGTTTCCCCTGATCTCCTCCCCTTTGTTTGCGTTTGTCTCTTCTGTTGAGATTTTATCAAACTTTTTTTTTTTCTTCCTGAAAACCTAAAAAGCAGCAGATAGCGTTTGTTGAATTTGGACCTTGGAACTGAAATAACTTCTTGCTTCACCACAAAACTAAACAGAGAAAGAAAAACTGCTGAACAAATATCAGCGACAGACTATGATCTATCATCGCGGCAGACCTGAAGTTTATGGTCCATAAAACACGCCTCAGTCGGTCAGATGCAGATGTTGATTAAAACTTTCGAGAAATAACTCTTCTGTTGTTTTAGTTTGTGAAATATTTAAAAGATAAACAGATAAGAGCTTTCATCATTCTTGACTCACACAGCGGAAAGCACTGAGACGCCTCTCTGGGTTTCTGCAAACTCAGAGACAGTGAGATGGACCAGATTAACAATCTGAGACAAACCAGACAGAGAAAATCTAAAACAGAAAAAAATTAAATGTGACAAAATTATGAAGGGCTAAAAGTGACTAAATTAAAGAAAAACCTGTTTAAATAATTTGGATAATTTATTTAATAGGCAATTTATTAAGTATGTCATTAAATGATTAAAATGCAAACATATAATAGACAATGCACCATCAGTGGCACAAAAAGTGGATGCAGCGCATGCAACGCATAGGGGCGCTGCACCAGAGGGGGCGTCAAAACCCCATCTGGATGGGGCGGCGTGCCGATGATGTCTTCGCATCCACTTGAGCGCCCTTACGCTCCTTCACCTTGCGCACATAACGGGGTAAATGTAGCGAGTTTTGCCTTTCACGCGTCTATGTCTCGGGAAGTGGGGGGGAAGGGGGGGCGCCTATTTATGTTTTCGCAACCACCTGAATAATATGTAGGTGCGACCCTGTGCACCATAAAATAATTTTATCTGTCAAACATGGCCATTAAAGTCGAGGGACGGGGGTACGTGTTGGTGGGCGGGGCTATGTGTGGAAAGGGCGAGGCTAACACTGTCCTATCAGTGTTGGCCTCATGTTTTGAGGCTAAAATCATAAACTAATCCTCCGTAGGCATAATGGAGGATTTTTGTGGCACACGAAGTTGGCATTCATTCTGTCTGTCCACCAATCCCTGATCCCGCCCATCAACCCATAGCCCCGCCTCCGGTTCCTCCCAAAGGTAAGCACCCTTGCCCCGCCCCTCAACTTTGATAGGCTAGTTTGACAGATAAAATTATTCCTATGGTGATGCTGCAGGAACAGGAAGCATTAAATAATTAAATACATAACTAATTATCTGCTTTGGCAGTTACAAATTAGCATTTTAAGGACCGTATGACATGTTTCTTAAATAAACATAATAAATTAAATATTTACCAACATATTTGATATGTCTGATTTTGGTGATGTCACTCATAAAAATTT
Organism: Poecilia latipinna; assembly: GCF_001443285.1. NCBI lineage: Eukaryota > Metazoa > Chordata > Actinopteri > Cyprinodontiformes > Poeciliidae > Poecilia > Poecilia latipinna. The sequence continues at coordinate 241,840 of NW_015113092.1, read as the reverse complement.
AAAGTTAGTTCAATTGTTGACTGTATGTGATTTTCTTTATAACTTTGTAATTTTGTGTTAATATGTAAAGCACTTCAACAACCTTGATTGGTTGATTAAATTATGCCTAAACACTAAATTAAACATTTATATATTTTATGACAGGTTTATTGTTATTTATTTAATTTAGTCCCTTATGACCTCCCATACAAAATAGACATGTTCTGAAAATTCAGATGTTTTTTCTGTTTGTGTATTTTCTTTATTCCTTTTATTTTTCTTTATTCCTTTTATTTTAGAAACTCATTGGACAGAACATGTTAGACAAATGTGAGGTCAATAACTAAGAGGCTTTTATACAGCGTGTTCAGCCCAGTACAGTCTAATCATATCGTCAGTTTTAGTTATAATAAAGTACAATTGGTACCAGTACAAGTTGTCCAAGAAGCCCAGCTGATTGCATCCAATCATTGAGGAAAAATAGTTTAGTATATGAAAGTAGACGAGGTTTCTGTCCGACTTAAAGAGGCAGAACAGATCTGGATCCAGAGGGAGAAAGAGTCACTTTAAACTTGTTAATAGTTCAAGCAAAATAAAATACCTCAATAATAAAAGACTAGGCAAGAAGAGACAAAACAGCACAAAATAAGAAACGCAAAGCGATGCAGGACTGGAGGAAGTGGGTCCAGGTGTGTGAGAAACGTCCCCAGAAAGTGACGATGCATCATGGGAAGAACCAGACAGGCAGACGGTCTCAGCTGGACAGAAGCGCTAATCTGATCACTGCGTCATTATTTATGCCTGTGATCATGAATCTGTTGATGCAGCCGCCGTGAGGAGACCTGCATGAAGACGAGAAATAATCTGCTTGGTTTCATAGGTTACACTTCAGGAAGTGACTGAATGAGCCATCTTTAAAACCAGCAAACCAACCTGTTTAGATTAACTACAAACCAACAATTACAAAGGTCAAACTCCAGTCAGCCTTATGGACAAAACTTGATTGATACAAAAACCCATGTGATTGACGGGGAACTTTCATAGAGCTGTATGTACATATTTGAGCCAGTAGGATCAATTTTGACTGTGTGGATTCAAATAAGTTCAAGCCTAAAATTCATGATATCCATGAATATGATGAGTAAATTACAGGGGGTCTGTTGTGTAAAATTCACATTTTACATGTTTTTCTGCTTCCATTTGGGTCTCAGCTCCTCCTTAAAACAGACCAACGGTTTAAAAACCCACCCAGCTGGTTTCTGACAACAAGTTCATGTTTTTTGATGACTTATTTCAAAAGCTTCTGTAATGTAGCATCACAAATCGGCAGACATGCCCTTCATCTAGCAACCCTGGTTCTTCTTTTAGATGCCATCCATCGCTGCGCTGCTGCAGTAGAACGATAAATGAAACCTGGAGATGTAGGTGTTACTAATTTAGTGCCACAGCTAAAGACAAATAAAGCAGAATACCTACTGAAGAACAACTCAAAACCACTTGTTTTCTTCTTTTTCCTCGCTCTCTGTGCCCCCTATGCTATACACAGACTCGTTGCTGTAGCAACTGACTGACAACAGCTCCACTAGTGTATTGGGAATCAACACAAAAAAAAAAACACGCAAACATTTCCCACACCAGGCTTGGTGTTTATTTTGCTGTTGTTAATAAGTGATTGTCTGGACACAGCAGTGGCTGATTAGCTAATTTAAACACAGCTCTGCTGTCAGAGTTGGTGTGTGAATCGCCTTTTTTTCTTTAATTGAACATGAACACAGAATCCCGCAGCACATCTACATGTGAAGGTTGTCAAGCTAGCATTACTGATCCCCTCGCTATTTGTTTTTTATTAAAGCCTAGCCTGTGAAGTGTTTTACCCTCGGACCTTGTTATCTCATTGTCCTAAAGTTGACAATTAATAGCAAAGCACTGCATTCTTTTTCCTTTACACATCAGGCTTATGTTAAAGATTCAGTGCGTTATGCTGACAACTGGACAGGTAAAACCAATGGTAATCATCATCTGTGAGCGGTTTTTGCCCTCCATCTGGGAGATGTTGCCTGCGTGACGTCACATTGCAACATGTCTAAATAAATAAGCAGACCTGAGCAGATTAAAATATCATTATCTAAGAAGGATTTGGTGGGAAAAAAATGTAATGACCTATTCTAACCTGTTCAAGGAAGCGTAATAGGTCACCTTTGACCTATAGATGCCTATATTTACAGCTTTTACATAAGGAAACTGATACTAGTATTTACCCTAACTGCATCAAAAGCTCATTTAATTTCCCCCATATATAGTAGCTAAATTTATACCTAAACTGTAATATAATCAAAACCAGGATCACACTGAGAACTCAGACACTCGGATCCATGAAAACACACCCTTGTCATTTCAGTGTGTCTTTCAGCGTGTTGATGGCGCTGATAAACAGGCCGCTCTGCTTGCTCTTTATTAGATTGAACTGCTTTTATCCACCAACACACACCGAAACTAAGTCAGCGCCCATCAATCACCGGCGATGTGCGTCAGAGGAGGAGAGAGCGATGCTGGTTGAATTCAGGACGAACTGGACAGGAGCAGCAAGGCGACTCAAGTAGTTGACAGTAGAGGGAGCTCTGACGGGCAACAGCAAAGTATTTCTGGTCACTGCCAGACCTGTAAAACAAAAAAATCACTGAAAAAGAACCTGTCTGACAACATGAAGCAGGCGAAAAGTGCTGAAAAAGAAATACGTCATGCTTTCGTCTATATTCAAGATTAAATGAGAACAAAACACGAAGGCTTTCAGACTCCTGATACTTAAACTATGAGTCAGGATAAAATAATCAACTAATTTAGCTATCAATGGATTGTTAATTGAAGTATACAGACTCAGATCAGTAAGTAAATAAAAACTTCAAAACAGATATATACATTTTGCATTTAAGATATAGATAGATAGATAGATAGATAGATAGATAGATAGATAGATAGATCTAAGAGTGATGTAGTAATTCAATTTGACTGAATGTAAATAAAAAAATAAATAACAAATATGTTAAGCTAAAAATAATCTATAAATGTAATAAATAAAAACATGTGGACTAGGATATACATTTTTTCTTTTAAATGTTAGAAGTTTAAGTTTTTTTATTTTTGGGGGCTTGCATTAACAATCCACTACATTTTTATCACCATATTAGTTGAAAATAATCTCAAAATGACGATGTTATCATTTATCACAATAATTTCTCGTGACTGGAGCAGCAACAACCCTTAATGTCACCAGTATGTTTGAATTCCCGCTTTGCGCCACTCCTTCTCCTCCCACTGCTTTCCAGAAAAGGTAAACGATCGAGCGTTCAGCTTTACTGGTCTGGATGGTGTAAAAAGTTCTCACACTAAAACACCGACATCAGGTTTCAGGCCAGGTGTGGATTTGCTCTCAGTTTGCAGCTGAACATAATCAGAAAACATGAGCAGAAGAAGTGGAACATCTGGAATCCAGTTCATTTAAATACCAGTCTGTTTTGGAGATGCTGAGCTCCAAATCTGGACTTTTTCACTCTTTTTTGTGGATGCTGTGACTCTTCCCACCCTCTCAGCTGAAAGCTGAGTCTCCTCCTCCTCATAATTCTTTCAGTCACATTCTTGGCTTTTGTCAGTTTGTTGGACTTTAATCAACGAAAGCAACAACTGTTTTCAATCACTCTCTGCGTTGTATTTTTTTTATTTTTTTTTTCATTTAAAACAACACAAATAACTGTTATCAATTATAAAATATGTTCAGGAGAAAAAGTAAACAAACAAGGCAGAGAAGAAAGAGGACTTTTTATTAAATTAACTCAGATAATGTGTGATTTCTCTACAGGCGTGTCGGGAGAGGTGAAGATGGACAAGGTTGGAGACAGAGAGACGGACTTTGCCGTGTGGGACATGACGGATCCAGAGTCTGGAGAGTTTCAGGTAAAATTTCAGATGAGGCCTTCACAGTGATTTATGAAACCGGGATAAGCGTGAATCTGCAGCTGTGGTCAGGAAAAGGCAGCAGGAGTTATTTCAAACTAGTTCTGGGTCTGTTAGGACAACAATCAGAGGGATTGTTGGGTCTGTAAGGTAAAGACTAACTAATGACTTCAGCTACAGTAATAACAGTTTTTGAACTTCACGCTCTAGCAGTGTGTGAAGACTAGCCTTTTCATTCAGAATACCTAAGAAACAAGTTACTTATTAGCTAAAAGGTGCATTTTAGCCCTAAGTCAGATAAACTATGGATCACTTTAAAAAACAGACTGAAGATTGGGAAAGTTTCAGTAGGAGTAACATTAAAGGTTGAACAGACGTAGGTCTACGGGTTATACTACACTTAGTACTTAGACAATGAGATTTTAGTCTTCTCAGTTCTTCCTATTTTGATCTCCTTTCAGATTGAGATGTTTTAAATCTGTCACTTTAAATCTAAAAAAGCTGCTGCTGGCCACGCCCCCAAACTCAGTGTTTACATTCACACATAAAAATGGCTGCAAACAAACTCTCGCCTTTCCCATCAGCCATCGGTAAAACCAGCTGACCAAAGTTCCGCTTGGGTTGCTAGGTAACGGGGCTGGGCCTGGCTGGGGTTGCTAGGTAACGGGGCTGGGCCTGGCTGGGGTTGCTAGGTAACAGGTCTATGGAAGGCAATTTAAAAACTTGGAGGTTTTGAAACGGCTCATTTTCCAGACATTAAAAAATATTAACTTGTCTGGGTGTTTTTTTTAAGCAGTTGGGTTGTTTATAGAAGGAGTTGAGACCCAAATTTAAAGAATAAATCACTAACTTTACACATTTTTTTCTTCCAACAAGTTCCACATAAGGTATGGTAATCTGTTATATTTACAAGAACAAACCAATTTAACCCAACAAACACCTTGTTAATGTGTTAACTGGAAATAAAACGTTAACTGCACCGTTTCCCTTCTTTCAGTGCAAATGGAAGTACAAAAAAAACGTTCAAAATGTGAAATTTGCATAAGAGTCCAGTCTAGTTTAGATAGAAACAACAATGTTTGTTTTTACAGTTTGCAGTTTATCTGCACCAACACCCAGATTTATGTTGGTTTGACATTATTTAACTGAGGCCTGTAAAGTTGGAGACCATTGTTAATGGTCTTTCAGAGTGTAACAGACAAACAGACTACTAGATTTACTTTGTTTTTCTCCTCTATCAACACTGAGGTCTCTCTGCGTTCAAATACAATCATCTTAATTGCTCTAGGTAAAAACGGGGCAATGAGGGTCGATGTGATCTGCCAAATATGGTCGCGGTATGAGTTTTAAAAACCAGACACTGTTTGTAGCCAAAGCAGTTATTTGCAATGCTGATATTGAGCACACTGACAAAATGATGATAAAAACATGTTTTGCACTAAGAATATTATTCCTTACAGAATGATTCATCACCCTGATGCACTGTTTTCATACAATAACTGCTGACAACTTTCCACCCTGACATTATATTAATGATGCAAAACTAATGCACGAAAGCTCCAGAACAGCTAATCATGGTTAGTAATGATAATTTAATCATTGCTGTGTGTTTTCAGGTAGTGTCTGTGTATTATGGCAGCAGCAAGTCGCTGGATAAGAGTAATATTCGGTGGCCTGGAGGGAAGATACCCGTAGACATGCCAGAGTGCGGCTTCAGGAACGACCACCCGACCTGCCTTGCACGTACGAACAGCACACATACATGGAAATCTGACACAAATATTTACTTTAACCACATGTTTCACTGGGTTTTATTGAATTTTTATGTGGTAGACCAACATAGTAGTGAAGCATAGCTAAGAAGTGAAAGGAAAAGTTAGTTTTCTGAATAAAAATCTGAAAAGAGCCCCATAAATTTGGTAGAAGCACCAACATTGTTTTGGGTTCACTGCAAAAACACACAATCTAACCAAGTACAGATTATACAGTAAATATCTTAGTACAGTTGAAATAAGACAAAACTAACATAAGTAACCCTTAAGCAAGATATTTTAAGTCAGTAATTCCTTAATATTTTCCCATGTTGGAAGTAGAATAATCTGCAAATCGAACTATTACTTTTTCATTAATATTAAGGAGTTACTTACTTACTTACTTAAACTCCGATATCTTACTGAAAAGTTACTTTTAAGTTAGTTTTGTCTTATTTCAAGTGTAAGATATTTCACTAGAAACTATATCAAAAATCCTTGGTAAGATTTTATGTTTTTGCAGTGTTGTCTCTCTACCAGCTTCGCACATTTACTCAATTTGTTACTCAGGTTTCTTTGCAAAAGAGCCGAAACTCTTCAGTACAGCTGAAACGATTAATCGGATAAATTGTGATTAATCAATTATTGAAATAATCGATAATAAATAGTAATTGATTAATCATTAACTGGAGTATATGGACTCAAAAAAATGCCAATACAACATACTCAGAGCAGTAATTAATCCACACCTTTCAACAAATTCTCCCATCAGCTTCTGTCAGATAGAATAACAAGATCCTTTAAAGTTTTTGTTCTTAATGAAGCAAAATGCTTTAAAAATAGTTGTAAATATATTTCCAGGTACTTAATGACTGTAGCTGCATTTAAAGACATGTCAGCAGATTAAAACAGTGTCTGCTTGCTCTACTTGAAAGCATCGTGTGGCTGCAGAAACGCAGTAAGATTCCCATTTTCTTCATGCTGGAAGCAAACAGCGTCGTCTTCCTGTGCTGATGCAGGCTGCTTTTCCTTCTCACCCACACAGGTACCATTACAATGCATCAGATGGTTGCCATAGTGATCTGCTTCGTCTTTATAATCATCGTCACCATCACCGTCTTCATCTACAGGTGAGACTCACGGGCTCAGCGGATCCTGGTGTCAGTTTGTGTTTCCCTTTAGAAAATGTAAACTACATTAAATATTGTGGGTCAATAAGATACAGCAGCTGGTCAGGAATAATTTTAACAACTTTTATGGTTTATTTTTGTATTTTTAACTGAGCTGGCAACCAATAATTTCACCACCAACTTTCTGGATTAGAATGAGAATCAGAAAGTTGAAGGGAAGCATTATATATTTTCGAGGCACATTCATAGTGCCATTTTATATCACAATCAAGTAACAATGTTAACTTCAGTTATAAAGATGCTGTATGTCAAATGTGATTTGACTTTTTAGTTTGATGCCTTGAAATTGGGCCTCTGTCTCTTTAAGAAGCTCCTGCTCTTTCCAACACTTCGCCTTCGGGAAGTCGTCACATCAAAGTTTCTCCATTATGTCTTTAATATTGTTCAGGGTGATGTTAACAGAAAGGGGAGAATAAAGGATTTATTAAACATTTAGGAAAGAATCAAAACACTCCAGGTATGCTTGGATGAGAGAATAGCATTTTAACATGATATAAAGCTCAAAAAAGTCGATTTGACAAAATAATGCCCCTTTAAACCATTACGTATATGTCAGCTACTCTGCTGAGTGATTGTTTTCTGTAATTAATCTTACAGATAACAAGATATATTTTTAAAATATGTATTTTTGTTAATGCTAAAAAATGCCTCTTAGTGTTTTGCTTCACTGAAAGTAAGAAATGCAAGCAACAGCAAACGTTGACAGATGGTAGAGCAAGCTGTCAGTGAAATCCTGAGACTGGAAGCAGAACCAAACAATCCCTTCTTCGTTTTGTTAATCAGGCACAGAGAAATCTTTGTGGTGAAGGCTCCAGAATGGCTCCAGTGAAATGTGAAGTTAAGGTGCAAACAGCCGCTCAAATGAGGCGTTTTAAAAAGCTTAATGATGAAAACAGAAAACTTATAGGACTGAGCTTGGAAAGAACAACACCCAGAGGACTGAAGCTCAGATAAGGCAGAGAAACAGAAGAGTCCAGGTCTGAACTATGAACAATGAGGAGCTTAAATACTCGGGCCGGGTTGTTAGGTGACAAAGGAACCAGAAACACTAATCACAGGAAATGCGGTGCAGCTGCGGCGAGAAGAATAGTAGTGACACTGAAGGAGGAAGACTCACGAACGCAGAGGAAGCTGAACTAACGCTCAACAAACCAATAAGAGAGAAAAACTGACTATAATCTAAGAAAAACTGACTCAAACCGGGTTGCTAGGTGCTGGAATTCTGTATGCGTTGCTAGGTAACAGGGCTGGGCTTGGCTGTGGTTGCTAGGTAACGCCGCAGCGGTGGAATGTGACTTAACATTCTGGAAGTTTTTAAAACGGCTTCTTTTCAATGCAACAAAAAACATTCACTTATTGCCAAAAACGTGTCTGTATTTGGTTTTTTAAGCACTTGGGTCATTTTTTTGTTAGTTTTTTTTTAAGCAAATGGAAATACAAAAACATGCAAAACATGATTTAAATTACTATCTTTACTATGGAAATTGATGTTTTTTGTGGGGTTTTTTGCCTGTTATATGACTAAAAAGAATGGATCAAAATCTGAATTGGCACATCAGAACTGAAAGAAAACAAGAAATCAACATTTCCCAAGAAAAGCCTGATCAGTTGATCACTAAAAGTATTTTTACTAAAGTATAATACAGTTTAATAGTCTTTCAAAATGTAAAAAGAGACACAATGAAAACATAGTTTTCTCACTCATGAAGTTATTTTTTTGCTGGTGTTCTTGAGATTAGTTTCTGCTTCTTCTTCTGAGCGGACAGGCGTAAAGACAAGCTGCCTATACTGCCACCATCTGGTCGATCTGTGTTGCTTTGGTTTGATGGCTTACAAAGTGTCTGATTTACAGGTTTTTACTTCTGTTTTTTTCTTTTTTTTAATGTTTAAGGTTTACTTTGACTGTGACTGGAAACCGAACAACAAACACTTTTGCACATTGTCATTAGAGCTTTATAATGGTGACCTTTACTAAAGGTCGTCGTTCACAAAACTCAGAAACTCACTTTGGTTCTCACAAAGATACGGAAATAAAAACACATTTTTGTGGCAGTTCAATCTCTCACAGGACCCCTCCCCCTCTCTCTCTTTCTCTCTCTCTCCATTTTATTTTGTATTTTTCTCTCCTGTCCTCTTTCACTTCCTTTCTTTTTCACACATCCTCTTTCCTCTTCTCCCTCCTCCTCTGTCTTTTTTCTGTCTTTCCTTTTGTCTGTCATTAATAGAGAGGTCACAGCGAGGCCCCGAGTCAGAGGGTGGAGAATAAACATTTAAAAAACAGGACTTAAAAAGATCACAGCGTTTTTCTTTTTAACACTAAAATTGTTCTGACCTTTTTAAAAATGTCAGCAATTTTCATACAACTGCTAGAAGCTGAACTCATCTGCATGTTTATGAAATACTAAATCCACTTTTCTTAATAGATTGAGACACAAGAAACATTACTGTTGTAACTGTATTACCTTGACACTGATGTGTGTTTGTGGTAGATAATTAATAATTTTGTTAACATTTATGCATTAGTTTGCAGTATTAAAATATTGTAATACTTGAGAGAAGTGGGAATTAGTTTGAAGGATTTTATGGGCAAAACTTGACCAAAAATATTTTTTACTTGTGAATATAGCTTTGTAAAATTATGGAATAAAATTTGGGAGATTGAAAAAAAAAAAGATTTATTTCTGTGCAGTTTGTGTCGATCTGATTAGATTTAAAAAGCAGAAATTGATGCGTATCATTTAGCTCACCTTGGTAAAGTAATGAAGCCTCAAGCTGATTGGACAGAAGATCGACCAATCAGAAGAGAGACTGTTAGCTGCATTTAGCATCTGTAAGAAGTGTTTATTCATGCAGAATGTAACTAAAAACCTTCACAGAAACCTTAATTAAACAAACCGGCATTAAAACATTGAGTAAATAAACATAATAATAATCACACTGAAGAAACAAAATACTGGTAAATTGTTAATGTAAATAGTTTCAGGGTAAATAACCCAATGAAGTAACTCTGTTTCTGTAGGTTTTGGATTTTTGGCAGCAGCGTTTTGGATGAACTGTTCTGCCAATAAAGACTCCTTTCCAGATTTCTAATCTACTAAAAATAAAAGCGCACAGCTGCTTTTTGTTATCCTTTATTTTGAAGGCTGATATAGTAAAATACCTTTGGTGGATGTTAAAATTAGACCTGAATTCTTTGGCTTCACTGAGTGTATTTAAACGCTAATCTCTTACTTTAGACTTTCGAACAAAAACATTGACTTTACTCAGATTTTGACCCATCCAGTCACTTTTATTGCGGACGTACTGGTGCTAAAAGTTCTTGGGATCTGTAAGGAGACGTTCATAAACTTCATAAAAAACTGAATACAATATTTTTTCCTACATCTACAGTTCAAATAAACTTACTGTAATTTTACTTTATTCACAATAATACAAAGTACAAAATATTTTTGGTGCATTTTTGCCCCTTTAATTTCTCTAAATAGAGGAAAATGGTTTATGTATGAAAAAACTAATAATGTTTGTATTTAGTTATCCTTCTGTTTATGTTTAATATCATTAATAAAGATGTCAAGCAATAAATCTGGGTTGGTTCTCAGTTCTTAGGTTAAAGTAACACACTGTAAAACCTTTGAAGTTGGTTTAACTTGAAAATTTAAGTCAACAAGAAATGTAGTTTGTGTTTAACTCAGGAATTAAAGCTCATGAAATTGATTTAATGAGAGACAAGTCGTCTAAACATTGTTTTTTAAGTTAATTCATTTTGAATTGTGAGTTTTAACTTCATGCTGTAATTTAAACAAAATAATTATTTCACAATAAAAAGAAAATAAACTGCCCTCATCTAGTTAAAGAGACACATTTCTCTATTCTTTTACTCACAATATCAAGTTAAAATAACTAATTATTTTACTTTAGAATAATTAACAAACTAGACTCAGATCAATGTAACTCACTTCCATCTCAGATACAAAAACATGCCGCTAAGCATTCTGGGAAATAGTTCCCACTCCTGCCTTTTACTTCTTTCTGTTTTTTTAAAACTCTAGTTTATTCAACTCTTGACTAAATTGATGAAAAGTTAAAACAACTTTCTACTGTAAGTTTATTTTTCACAAACTCATTTAGGTTCAAAATCTAAAATTTACTAAATTTATTTGACTTAAAGTGTAGAAGATAGTCGACACAACTAAGTGCAGCTCAAATGTTTTACAGGGCAACAAATAATAAATACACTGCAAAAACAAGTTTTTTGTCTTGTTTCTAGTGAAAATATCTTAGTACAAATATAACAAAATTGCTATTTAAGCAAGAAATTGGATCTTTTCTTTTATGAGTAATTCCTGAGTATTGATTTTAAAAAGTAGTTTTACTGGGAGATTATTTAACTTATTTGAAAAATGTTTTGTTTTAGGTGAAATAATCTGCTAATAAAACTAGTACTTTTTTATTAAAACAAGCTCATATATCTTGCTGAAAAGCTACTTACAAGTTAAATTTATTTTATTTAGAGTGTTCTAAGATATTTGCACTAAAAATACCTGGAAAGATTTTGTGTTTTTGCAGTGTATTCATTTAATTATTGTGTAATTTGAGCAAATTTGGTGTCAATATTTTCTTTTTTTTTCTTGTGTTTTGGAAATTAACCATCTTCTACGCGCGCATCCCAACGTTTAGTGGTTACCATGAGCCTTTCTTAGTCAGCAGTGTCAACCCTGAAATGATCAGAACTTGTTTTGACCTCAGAAATCGTTTCTGTCTCTTCTCTCTGGTGAGCTCTCCTGTCGCCTCTCTCAGTGTTTCCCCTTGTTTTTAACACACACTAATACATCACCAGCTCTGCAAACACACGCACACACACCTGTCCTCCTGTCTGTTGGATAGGAAGCTGAAGCTGGAGAACGAGCTGGTGGCCCAGCTGTGGAGAGTTTCCTGGGACGACATCCAGATGACCAACCTGGAGAAATCCCTGCGGAGAACCTGCAGCCGCCTCACCATGTCTCTGGTACAACGCGCCGTAATGCAGCATCAACACTGTCACTGTGTGTTCATTTACAGTATCTAAACGTCCGGGTTCTGGTTCCTCTGACTGCGGTTCCACCTGAAGCTTTTAGCACGTTCTGTTGCCTGACGTTATTTTAATATGGCTTTTATTTTGAAATGTTTATGCAAGACAGTCAATAATGACAAAATGAACCTAAATAAGTCGACCTGCAAAACTATGATGGAGCATTAGAACTAGAATATTTTTTAATTACAAGAAAAACGTCGTTTTAATAAAATATGAGCAGCAGGTCCGTATCATTCTTCCTTCAAAACATAAATTAGTCAAGTTGTTATTTGCATAATAATTTCAAAGTCCTGCTGATGCTGAAGTATTTTAATATGTGTAAAAACAAATTATAACTTCTCTAGATTGTTTGTCATTTTAATCTTTTATTATTTTTCATAAAGTAGTTTTCATAAAAATATTACTTTATTCACATAATTATTATAACTTTATTCTAGTTAGATTATCAATATTCTCATTCTTTTGACTTGACCTTTTTTCTCATATTTATTATGACATTATTCTCATTTTATTAAAATCTTATTATCGTATGATTTTATTTTCACAGTTGAAGAAAGAAAATCTTATTCTGGCTTTAATGCTTCAACGTACAAAACTGAAGTAAAAAATCAAAAAAGTTTGTTTTTCTGTGCAGACAGTTGTAAGATAAAAATTAAATTGACTTATTTTACATTTTGAGGACTTTTTTATTTTTTATTTTTTATTTTAAAAATATTAAATTTTTTACAGACATTTAAAAAAATCATATTATTATTATCACTAGTATTATTATTATTTGTTGTTATTATGTTTATTTATTTGGCCATATTTAAATTATCTTAATTTTGAACTTTTCTTTTTCTTTTGCACATTATTGTTGAAACCTTCCTTTACATAAAATGACTGAATAACTTTCAGTCATTTCAGATGAAAGGTTTTACTTACCCTGATCATATTTATGATTTTTTCTCCAGAAAGGATCAAACATGGGTTCTCTGATGACCTTGGAGGGAAACTTTCAGATCTACACTAAAACTGGATACTACAAGGTGTGTGAGAGTCGCAGCACATTAATCTGTAAATCTGCTGTAAATCTGCTGTGAGGGGATGAAGACGAGGATTTTCTTCCTCTCAGGGAAATCTGGCTGCCATCAAATATATCAACAAGAAGCGCATCGAGCTGACGAGGAAGGTTCTGTTCGAGCTCAAGCACGTAAGGATCCGCTCTATTTTTAAACTGTCCTGGTTCCAGGCGGCTTTGATGTGATTTCAGTCTCTTGTCTTCTGCAGATGCGAGACGTTCATAACGAACATCTGACTCGTTTTATTGGAGCCTGCCTCGACCCGCCGAACATGTGCATCATCACAGAGTACTGCCCCAGAGGCAGCCTGCAGGTAGAACCCACCCACCTGCACACCGACCAACCCGCTGGACACAAACACTTTTTACATTCAGCTCAAGGAAAAATATAAAAAATCTGAATTTTTTATTTGCTGTCCAAAAGAAAATACATCAGCATTTACAAGGATTTGGATCAACACTTCAACCAGATTTAAATATTTTTCATTCTCAGTTTGTTAGTTTTTACTTTTTGAGCTGTTTAAACTGACGGCAGAATCGTATTTTCTCTATTTTTAGCTAAATTGTCTTTGGTTGGCTAAAAATTAGTCACATATTCAGAGCAGATTAAATGACTCCAAACCTTATTTACTAATTTCAGTCAAATTGAACAAAACACAGGCAAAAAAAAAATAAAATAATAAAGCATAAGAAAAACTCAGAAAAGATCAGGGGTGTCCACAGTGCGGCTCATGTGCCTCATGTGGGCCGTGGAATGATTCTGTGTGGCCCTCAACAGGAAGTTGATGCAGATAGATTAACTTTTAATCTTTAAGGATGAGATTTTACACAGGTACATATTTCTTTTAATTGAAAACTTTAGCTAAAACACAAATTATTTGTCTGTTCTTAATCATATTTTTTACTTTATTTTAACTTCATTATATTACATACAGAAACTTTTACTCAAAAGCAGACTTGGCACCCAGTCAATAAAAATGGAAAAACACATTGAACATAATCTGCATATTATTCTTGTTGCAGAAAAAAACCTTCTACGCTAAGTAAGTAGAAAAAAATAAAAATTAGAGCAGTGTACGTTTCTGTTTCAGATCTATGATGATTGACAGATCAGTTTTGTACTTAAAAATTTTATTTGAATAACGATACGTCATATTGAGTTTCTTATTGTGCAGGGAAAAACAGAATCAATTGGAAATTATTTTTCCATTTTCAATTTTAATAAAGAAAGCTTTGGCTAGCACTGCCTTCTGTGATGTCATCAGAGCCATGTGAGGTTTTTGGTACCGTTTGAATAGTAATTTACAACAAAACAGCAAAGCAAATTTAAAAATTGACCATGTCATGTTATCCTATTGTCCACGAGATACATCTGAGGCAATTTGACTGATTTTACAGAAAAATCTAGGTAGCAGCTTTAAGGGATTGGGTTAGGACACCTGATCTGGGTTCAAAAATGATCCAAAAAGCAAAACAAAAGAAGGTTTTAAACTTTTCTTCTGCTCAAAGCTTTAAAACGTTACAGAATCGTCTCTGTGTCTGAATCACTGCAATATTTTTACCCCTCATCCTCCATGACCCACCGTCCACATCAGCCTCTCAAACCTTTAGCTCTGCAGAAGTCCTCTGCACAGCTACAGTTATCTCCCAACACTGTAACCTAGCAACCTGCCAGAAGGGTAACCTAGCAACAGCTGCTGTGGGCTGCGTGGGGTTTGGGTTGTTGCCAGATGACCGCTGAATTTAAGAGTGGAGTGAGTTATTTTCTGCCTTGAGAGGACGGAGACGGGGGTTTTTTTAGTGGAGGAACATCGCCGTCCTTCTGCAGATGTCCTCACTGAAACGACCTCAGAATGGTTTCACTGCGAGAAAAAAGTCTCCGCGCTGCAGAAAAGCTGCTGAGGTGAAGAAATATCTACAGTTTGAAGGTTCAGGATGAAAGCAGGACTTTCTTGTGTTCAAACTGAAACCTTTTGCTTTGAACGAGGGGAGAAATGATTAATCATGATTAATTGATTATTTAAATAATCATCAAGTAATTTGCTAATTGATTAATTGTTAACTGGGCTCAGAAAAAAGGTAATTTGCTGGAAGAACAACACACTCAGAGCAGTAACTTAAAAAAACTGTATAAAATATATTTATATATTTTGCATTTAATGTATATATAAAAAATGTTCTAAGCAAAATTTATCAAGTAGTTTTAGCTTTGCCTGGTTCAAATTATGTTAAAAAAAAAAAAAAAAAAAAAAAAAAAAACACCCACAACACAGAAAGTTAGAACTTTGCAAAGTGCATAAAAACAAATAGGCAAATGCAAATTAAATGTGTTTACAAAGCTTGTTTTTTTTCTGAACACTAACATCAACGCTTCCAAAATAGTTTCATTAACTCACGTTTTATCCTTTCTGTTATGGCAGCTAATTTTACCCATAATTCTTCTCTAAGTTTAACCAAGACATAGTTTATGCCAAAAATAGTAATACTAATTAGAATTGAAATGATTAATTGAAATAATTGTCAACTAATTTAGCAATGGATTAATCGTTTACTAGAGTATACGGACTCAAAATGAAGCCCATTTTCTGGAAGAACGACATACTGACAGAGCTGTAATTAAGTCAGGTAAAAGGAACAGCGATTCAAGTTGATGTTAGACGTGTTTTTTTTCTGCTGATGCATCTTTTGCTACATATAATCAAACATTCACTAAAGGAACTCTGTTACTGCATTTTAGGCAATTAAAAGTTTATATTCTTATTTAAAAAATGAATTTAATTATTTGGTTATTTAATTTTTAATGTATTGTTAATGAAAACGTCTTAAGTGGTTAATTGAATAATAATTTTTTATCTGATTAATCGACTAATGTTCAAAATAAAGTTCCAGCCCTACTTCAAAGCGTTGTCTTTGCCCAGATAAGATGCAGGATGTTTTAATGTTTTGGACTTTAAGACTTTTTTCTACTCGCTCTCTGACTGCAGTGAGGCAGAAATAACATCCCGTACTCCAGACACGACTCTGGTGGTTCTGCCGCAGCGTGGGCGCGCTTGTTTAAGTTGTCGGCGTCGTCTGCGGGGTTTTACCCGCTGGCTGCTTCACGAGCCCACACAGATGATGATGATGATGATGATGATGATTAAAACAGCAGAGGGTCGGGATGAAGCTGCCTGTGTTTGTCTTCCAGGACCTGATGGAGAGCGACGGCATCACTCTGGACTGGATGTTCAGATACTCGCTCATCACCGATATCGTCAAGGTAACGACCCGCTCAACCAAACTCACCGATTCTGCTCTACCAAACTGTTGGAGGATGCAAAAAAATCACCGATATAACAACCTAATATTCACATTTATTTTCTTTTTAAAGCAGATGAGTACAGATCAAAAAACTTGCTGCGTCACTTTTTCCTTCCACTTAACTTTCTGTAAATATTCTCCAACTTTTTTTGCAATATTCTATATTTGAAGACATTAAATTTTGGTTTTTATAACCATCAAAAATATCAGATATGAAGAGTTGAAATACTTTCCTCTATGGGTGATGATTATATAGTGCTGAGATGACCAATCGGATTAATAATGACAAATCAATTATTCAAATAAAGCTCAACTAATTTAGTAATTGATTAATAGTTAGCTGGAGTACACAGAATAAAAAAATGCCAATTTGTGAAAGAACAACATATTCAGAGCAGAATATTATTATATTTTAAAATATTTTTCAGTCAGATAGAGAAATGTGAAAGCCTCTCGATCAGCTCTCTACTGCAGCCGCTCTGGTTTTTCTGACAGTAATAATTCATCTACTTCACCAATCCAGTAATTTTCACATGTAGCATTTGACAGCCTTCGCATGCTCCAGTTATTTCACATTTCCACCATATATTTACAATCAATCACCCAGCAGTCAGTCATTTTCAATGATTATGCCTGCGCAGGGAATGGCCTTCCTCCACAACAGCGTCATCGTCTCCCACGGCAACCTGAAGTCCTCCAACTGTGTGGTGGACAGTCGGTTTGTGCTGAAGATCACAGACTATGGGCTGCAGAGTCTGCGGACCAGCAGCTGCCCCGAAGACACACACGCCTTCTACGCACGTACGAACAAAACACACACTACCCAGTTCACAGCACAGGGCGTCGAAAAAATATTTACACCCCTTGAACTTTTTTGCAGTTATTGATCAAAAGAAGTTGACTCAAAAGTTTTCACGGGCCAGAAAGATGAAAGTAAAACTAAAATAAAGCACAAAAAAAAAAGCAGTCCATATTTCTTTGTTGAAAGAAATCCAAAACTTAAAAAGGACTTTGAATATTTGCTGTATTAAAAGAAGGGTTTTCAAATTCTTTTTATTCTCAGTAAAAGAACAGAAGTTGGGTCACTTTCTTTCAAAACGCTTGTTAATGTTTAGCCAAGGTTAATAATTCAGATACAAGCTGATCTGAGAGCAGCGAAGTTGACTTTTCAGAAAAGTCTCTGTGATGGTTCTGCTTATTATAAACGCTTCAAATATAAAACGACAAAAAAATTTCCATTGTAGGAAAAGTATGTCTGTAACAATTTTAGCCTGATTACAAGTAAAGTCTGTACGCTGCAAAAACTCAAAATCTCACCAAGTATCTTTGGTCTAGCTTCTAGTGCAAATATCTTACTTGAAATAAAACAAAACTAACTTACAAGTAACTTTTCAACAAGATACATGAGCTCTTTCAAATCAGCAATTCTTAAATATTTATAAATACTGTCAGATTATTTCACTTATAACGTGGGGAAAATGTCTTGTTATAAGTGAGATAATCTGCCAGTGGAACAAGTACTTTATTTCAATAAAAATAATTATGGAATTACTTAATTCAAAATACAATAAATCACCTTAAAACAGTCTCTACTACATAGCAATGGTTCCCAATGAATAGCTGACAGTTATAAAATTAAACATATCTCAAATGCACGATATTAACTGCGCTAACAGTTAAAAACTTATACAAAATGTGGCAAAGTTACACATAAAACCGTGTATAATTAAATTTATCTAAATATAATACTGGTGAAGAAAACACAGAACTGATGGTCCTAAAGGTTACCGACGGCAACAGAAAACGGGGGCGGTGCTGTCGGTTACTGGTTGCTACGGTAACCACCAACTGCCAAGAGCAGGTAGCAGGAAAAGTTACATTTTGACTCAACAAGACGAATTTGAAGAATAACTAAATAATTTGGACAAACTTTGAAACTATAATATTGTTAAAAGAAAACCCTGTTAGATAAATATATGTAACAAGAAGAGATTGTCAGCATTTTGTGTAAGATTTTTGCATTGGATACACATAAAATATGGATCTTTCTGTCCATAAAGTGACTACATTTCAAGGAGGTGTCAGTACATTTGCTAAGCTCTCTAAAAAAACATTTTTTTCCAGTTAAATAGTAGTTTTTTTTTATGAATGAACTGTTTAGGAAAGCTGTGGACTGCTCCTGAGCTGCTGAGGATGGAGTGCCCACCCTGCAGTGGCACCCAGCGGGGCGACGTCTACAGCTTCGGCGTGATCCTGCAGGAGGTCGCTCTGCTGAAGGGAGTCTTCTACCTCGACTCGCACTCCCTCTCTCCCAAAGGTCAGCGCCGAAGCCAGCCTCTAATCTCTGAGCCGAAACACAAACGCGATGAAAGCGTCGGGCTGTTTACATTCCTGCCTGGCAGCTGGACGGGCCTTCGCCGTCGGCACGTCATTAACCCTTCGCCTCGTTGGCCGCTTGGCGTCAGGTGTTATCTCCACTTCTGGAGTAAACATGTCGCTGCCTGGCCCGCTTCGGCAATACACAACATTAATTATGATAACAGTTAAAAACATCTACCAAACACGGCAAAGGTACAGATACAGGAGCTTGTTTTAAGTCAATAATTCTTTAATATTTATAAAATTACTAGTTCCACCGGCAGATTATTTCACTTATAACATGGGGAAAATGTCTCGTTATAAGAGGAAATAATCTGCCAGTGGAATTAGTACTTTTTTATAATCAATATTAAGGAATTATTTTAATTCATAACCCTAAATTTTAGATAATTTTGGCCAATGTGTCAAAACGTTTTGACGCCACTTCCTCCAGGTGATGATGTGTTTTAGGCAACAAGTTGTCAGAGTGATGTTCAACAGGAACTGATTCCTATTGAGTTTCAGAGCCGGATCGTCCAGGTGGGTTTCCACGGCAACCAGAGCCTTAAATATTTATTAGTACGCGTCTGTTTTGGTCCGCAGGTAGAGCGGCAACATGTAGATCTAGTTGTTGTTGTTTCGCTGTAACCCGGCTGCTCTAACTTGACGCCTCTGCGCGTAACAGAGATCATCCAGGCGGTGATCCAAGACGGCGTCCCTCCGCTGCGGCCCTCGCTCTGCTTCCACAGCCACAGCGAGGAGCTCGGGGTCCTCATGCAGCGCTGCTGGAGCGAGGAGCCCAACGAGAGGCCCGACTTTAATACCATCAAGATCCTCCTGAGGAAGCAGCACAGGTGGGGAAACCACATTCATTCAGACGAATGAACCAGAATGGGTTCATTTATCTTACTATTTGAAACTAACAAAATTAACCTATTACGGAAAAATCAACATTTAACTAAAACTACCAAAAATAACGAAAAGTTACATTTAGAAAAATTGTTCATTAAGATAAATAAAGAGGAGAAACTATAAGATCGAATGCACCAATCCTGGTCAAAAACAACCAATCAGAGCCAAGAGGCCTTAGTGCTGTCAATCACACTCATGTAGGTGCTGCTCGATGTGCTAATGGTGGAGAAACAACTTACTGTTACAAGAAAACTAGACTTTATAGTAAATACACATCAGAATATATTAATAATCAATAATAATAATAATTACACTTAATTATTATTGTTTCATTATGGCTTACAGCTAATTAAAATAAAACCAAAATGATTTTTAGTAAATTAGAATCACAAAACGACTTTTTATACATAATTATGTTGACGTTCGACTGTCGTCGAGATCCTCCATTAAAAGTTCACTGCTAATTCAAGGTGGTGTCTCCATGTGTATTAATGAAAAGTTTAGTGGAAGGAAAAAGTTTGACACAAAACAGTATGTTCGTTTGAGTTTTAGAGTGTGAAAAATCAATGAGATCCGGCAAATATTAAAATTTAAGGCACAGCCAGAACACCTCAGTTCAAGTTAATTTGACCAAAGACGCCACAGTAAACGATATTATGAGATAAAAATGAAGCAACCGTTGTTTTTCTATTAGAAAGCAAATCACATTCTTGGTTGGTCCTTTCCTAAAATTAAAGATTCACACATTATTAATTGATCTATTGATTATTACAGACTATTCAGCCATTTGTAATTTGATTTCTATGTGACACAATGAGTCTACTTTTAATGTCTTAAAGGAAAAGAGGCTTGGTTTATGATATTTGAGTGACTTTTAAATTAAAATAGAAAATGTTTTAGCAAAAACAATCAAGGGAAAAACATTTTAATATAAAATAAGGCTTTTTTCATTTGTTTTCTTGTTGGTTGTTTGTATTTTTAGAGGTTACGGTTCCAACATCCTGGACAACCTTCTGTCTCGCATGGAGCAATACGCCAACAACCTGGAGGAGCTGGTGGAGGAGCGAACTCAAGCTTATAACGAGGAGAAACGCAAAGCCGAGGCTCTGCTCTATCAGATACTACCACAGTAAATATCCTCCACGGATAAACTGTGTGCATTAAGTGTTTTCTGCAGCAGCAATGCGGCTGAAATGCTTTTATTTTTGGGTTCCAGTTCGGTAGCCGACCAGCTGAAACGAGGCGAGACTGTTCAGGCCGAAGCTTTCGACTCGGTCACAATTTATTTCAGCGACATCGTCGGCTTCACCGCTCTGTCTGCAGAGAGCACGCCGCTGCAGGTCGGTGGAAACCAAGAAACCAGCCCTAACTGGAGGGAAATGAAGCAGAACACCGGGAGATTAAAACTAGACTGACATCTAGTGGAGAAAGACAGTAACTACACCTCAGATTTCCTGTTTCTAGCGAAGGAAATCGCAACAAATCAACTTTTACACAAAATGGGGGGATTTTATGTGGTAGATAAACATGAAATAATGCAGAAATTGTCAACCTTTTTTACTCTGATACCCCTAAATAAGTGCAAACAAATACCTTCAGAAGCCAACTAATTAGTGAAGAGAGTCAACCTTTCAATTAGGCGTTTTCAGATTCAATTTATCACCAGAGCAATAAATCAAAATTATTGTCGTGATAAGAAAATGATAAACGATATGGTAAATGCTCACCCCTAATATGAAACTATCAGAAAACAAAAGTGTATAAAATAATTTCTTTCCCCTTCACATGAATTACTGTGTTTCACCATCAAAATATTTATTTCATTTATTTATTTCGAATATGATAACAGTATATAATAACACACATAAACAAGAAATGCAAAGGACACATATCTTTGCACCACAATATCCTGGAAAACAAATGTAAGAACCACAAGTTTTATTTATGGTTTTTACACAAAGGAATTTTGTATTTCCAGAGGTGTGGATACTTTTGCAAGATAGTAACTTTCCTCCTTTCAGATGTATTACATTATATTTTTATATATTTATAATTATAGAGAACATTTTTTCTTATTTTAACTTTTTTTTTGTTCAAAATTCAACACAAAATGTCTGAAATGTATCTTTTATTGAAAAAAGTAAACTGGCTCCTCTGTTTTGTATTTGTATTAAAAATGATTGAATTTGTTTCTCCCTGCAGGTTGTGACCCTGCTAAATGATCTCTACACGTGCTTTGATGCCATCATAGACAACTTTGATGTTTACAAGGTGAAACTAATATTTCAGTTTAAAATCCTGGGTAGGAGGCGTATCATGGTTATTTTAGATTGAAAAAAAAAAGTAAATTTTCACCAAAAAATCGTAGAAACTTTCTAGAAAAACTTTCTGAGCTTGAAAGTCTACAATTTTCTCCAACAAACTCGAAAATTTTCGACTTTTGAAACCCAAAACTTCCAAGTTTCTTTCTAGAAAATTTCAGAGATTTTTAATCGCATTTCTTTTTACTTTTCCAGCTCAGAAATTTTTTTTGTAGAATTTGTCTCAGTTAACCTCCAAATTTCAGAATTTCTAGCAAATTTTTGACTTTTCAAACTCAGAAGTTTCCAATTTTTTTTCGAGTAATTTTTAAAAATTAATCTAAAAATTTTGGAGTTTTTTGGCTTAAATTTACTCCTTTGTTTTTCTACATTTCCCCTGACAAGCCCCCATAGCTGCCAGTTGGGCTAAATGTTAAACGATTCATTTTCTGCGGTCTCTTCAGGTGGAGACGATTGGGGACGCCTACATGGTGGTGTCGGGTCTGCCGGTCAGGAATGGTAAGCGACACGGTCGGGAAGTCGCCCGGATGTCTCTGGCTCTGCTGGACGCAGTCAAGAGCTTCAAAATTCGACACCGACCCAGTCAGCAGCTGAGGCTTCGCATCGGCATCCACAGCGGTACGGCCGCGCCGCCGCACGCAAACCTAACAGCAAACTACAAAAACGCCCCAATGTCCTGAGTTGTTGGTGTGTTCTCGTCTAGGCACAGTGTGTGCAGGTGTGGTCGGGTTAAAAATGCCCAGGTACTGTTTGTTTGGAGACACGGTCAACACGGCGTCACGCATGGAGTCGACAGGAGAGGGTGAGACCTGCAGGAAACCGCACACGCATCAGCAGAAAACTCCAGCATTTACACCTACAGAACCCAGAAGTTAGAACTTTACAGAACCACCATGCAAAGTTCAAGCACTATTCATTACATATAAGTAGGCAAATTAAATGTGTTTACAAAGGTTGTTTATCTTCTGCTGGACAATTCAACTCACACAGAATAATAAAATCCACACTTGCACATGAGTTTAACTGGCTCATGTCTATTTTTATCTGTGTTTATTATAGAAGCTAATATTAGCCATATTTCTTCTCTAAAAATGTAACCTATGGCACAATTTATGTAAAAAATATAAATACTAATTAGAACCAAAACGATTAATTGTGATTAATTGAAATAATTTACTAATTTAGCAATCGATTAATCGTTAACTTTAGTGTACAGACTCAATTAGAGGACATTTTCTGAAAGAACGATACACTCAGAGCTGCAATTAAGCCAAAACTGTACAAAAATATAAACATTTTGCATTTAAGATAGCACAGTGACAAACAATAGATTCAATTCAGTTCAGTAATGTCAGACATGTTTCCCTCTCAGCCCTCAAGATTCACGTGTCGGAGGCGACTCGTCAGGTCCTGCAGGAGTTCGGCTCCTTCCAGCTTCAGCTCAGAGGGGAGATTGAAGTGAAGGGCAAAGGTCGCATGAGGACGTACTGGCTGCTGGGAGAAAATGAGAAGAACTGAGAATCAAACAGCTGGACGGTGTTTTCAGACTGACTGATCCAAGCTGGTTTCTCCAGGGATAAACTGTAGAAAAGAGTAGACACAGACAAGACGAATGTTTCATTTGTAAGATAAAACATCAAAACTTGTGTAAATACATAATAAAATGGGTATTGTTACTTTTGTTTAAACGTCTCCTGGTAGTTTTCTGTGTGCAGTTTGCATGTATTGTGTTTCATTTTTATATATTTAGAATAACCGACAACATTTTTCATATTTTAACATTTCTTTGTTCAAAAGTCAACGCAAAATTTCTGAAATTTGTCTTTTATTCAAAAGTGTATTTAAAATGAGTTGAATTTGTTTCTCCCTGCAGGTTGTGATGCTGATAAATGATGCATACAAGGTGAAGCTAATATTTCAGTGTATTAGGGATATTCCAAATTTTAAAAAAAAATTACATTTCCGCTAAAAAATCTCAGAACTTTTTTAGAAAAAACAGGGAAATGTCAGAGTTTGAAAAGTCACACAAGGCATAAGTTGGTTTTTCTGCAGGTTCGCATGTGAGCAATTAAAACACACAAACTTTATTTCTAATATTTTTGATGATTTTCCACTTACAGGTAAGGATAAAAGACATTTAAGATTAGAATATTACACCTGACAAGTAAAACAATATTTTTAATGCAGGAATGTGAACTAAATGAAAAGCATGTTTAATAATATTTTACTTTTAATCTGACAAACAAACCTTAACAGAAATTAACACATATTCTAATTTACTAAATATTATTGTATTTTATGAGGCATGTCTGTGTAGCCCTGTGATAGACTGGTGATCTATATGACAACCTGTAATCACTCTTTGAAGGTGTTTATGGATATATTACCAAAAAAATTACATTTAATTAGTTTAATAAACAGGTATGTGCTTGGTACAGTCCACAAGTACAGTAACTTTATGGAGTTGTTAAGGTATCAGTTTGAAAATACAGAGTTTCAGGAACTTGCACTGTAACATGCTGTAGTTTTAGGTGATTTGAAATATATTTTATTAAATATTCCAGACCCATTTATTGGCACCACTAGTAAAGATGTATAAAAAGTACTTTTTTTATTTTATAACATGTGCATAATCTCTCAGTGAAAATTTTGGAAAATGTTATTGAAATCATTTAGTCGGGGTAAAAGTCTTGTGCCAGGAATTACCATTTGTAAGTATTAATTTGCATTAAGTTTTAGTCTTTAAAATACTGAACTTTGAACGTAAATTTTATTTTATTTCTGATGGCATTGTTGTAAAATATAAACTTTTTTATCAGTTCCTCAGAACCTAAGTTATTTTTTTGCCAAGTAGATTTTTACTCTTACTTGAGTAATTTCTTGGTCGACTACGGTTTAGTTTTACTTGAGTAATTTATTGGTATAATTGGAGTGCTACTCTTATTTGACCAGATTTTTTGGTGGTAGTTGTTTTAATTTTCCCGTGTGAGATTATGCTATTACAATAAAATATGCAATCATTTTAAGCCTTTCCATGCATGCTTACCAGGGAAATCATGTGTTCTCACAATTTTTTGCATTTATACGTTACTTGTAAACAAGATAAAGTTGTTTCGTTTCCATGCAGGTGGATGCCTGTATAGTTAGTTATTCAGGGATTGGCCTTTGATTCTTTAGCTTGCTATTGGTTGTTACTGACGTTGCTCAGACCAACGTGCAACCTGATTGGTCATTGGGCTCCGTTGTTCACGCACCGTACCCCAGCTCAGTCTGTGCGGATGTCCGTTATGTTACTGTGGTCGGACGGTGTTACGGAGTCAGACTGGTATCCAAGCTGCCTCCAAATAAGTTTTAAAAACACATATCAACTGGCCGAAGTGATTCACAGCGAGGCTCTGGCCCGGGCCACAGCCCCCGTGACTCTCCATTACATCGATACAGACACCCACAACATCACTGAAACGGTAGTCCCAACCCAGCACAGCTCCGCGGGGCCCCGGCGAGGCGCGGCGGGAGCAGATGGAGCCTGCACCGGCAAAGGCGAAGCCACAGGGCCGGCTCCTGGTGTCCACCCAGCTGGATGCTAAAGACGAGTTAGAGGAGGTAGGGAGACCAGGACTGGTTAGCTTGGATACCTAATTTTATTTTGGATGAACCGAGACAGGACGTTGATATAATAGACCCAATTAAATTAAATTTGTGCAGAAAAGCCAAAGGTACAAAGACATGGAACCATTTTATCAAGTGCTGCTGCTAACAGGCTAGTTAGCATAGCTAGCAGAAGGTTAGCGGCGGTAGTTAACAGGAATAGACCTGTGAGGTGTGTGAACACCTTGCTGAAGACATGGAGCTGAATGAGATAAAGTTGTAGTGTTTGTTTTCAGTGTTTGGGCTTTTAGAAACGCTGCTGTTTCTATTTACAATCTCCAAGTTCATGAAATATAGCCTAGCATGCTAATGCTACGTAAACATATGGATGAGACCTATGTGACAGTTGCGCATGCGTCCTGTTTCACATGTCAGAACTGTTGATACCCTGTTTATTTTTTATTAAATTATAACTACTTGTGGAATCGTCCACGGTTGGTTCAGAAAAGCAACCAAAGAAAAGTGCGTTTACTTTCACTTTTCCTCTTTAACCTGAAGACGAAAAGCTGAAGGTGCACTGATTGCACCATTTGTAAGGCCACCATGTTTACCTTGACTGACTAAAAATACCACAATATTATGGTATTAACACAAAGATTTAAAAGTAAAATCTATAAAATGAGGGAGCTGGTGTTATTTAAACCACAAAAGCAACAAACATTCATGCTTCTGCTAAGTAAATGTTGAATTGTTATTGTTACATATTTAATCTTAATTTATTGTTTTGATTCTGATGCCAATATTTATGCATTGTGACTAGTTTTAAAAGCTTAGTGTGTAGAACATTGCAATATTTATATTCCAAAGGACAGTTTGGAGTGCAGTACTTCTTGGTCAACATGTTCCAAGCGTTATGAACTTGCGGTGTATGCCAATGCAATATTTAGCCAATTGGACAGAGTCTCATAGCAACACAATGCTAAAGTTTACAAAGGATAAAGAGAGAAAAGAAGAAAGTAGGCATATATTTCAACTGGCACCCAAAAATCAACTTTTCTTTTGCTATTGTAGTTTCAAGAATTTATAAAATTATTGCAAACATAAAAATCATTTGTTCTTTGTCATTGCTTGTAGGTACATGGTCAGGGCTTTTTGCTGAAGTTTTAATCCACTAAGATTGAACTTTTAGCTGAATTTCTGAAATCAGCCTAATAGCCTGTTGGTTAATGTCTTTAAATACCAAAAGGTCAACTAGTTTATACATGAGTGAATTCTTCTTATCCTAAGGAAAGGTTCAAACTCCATAAAAAAAGTATCTGTATTATTATTAGAGTTTAATGATGGTGTTTACATTGGAACACATTGAATTAGCTTATTTTTGTTTCAAGATGAAGTATTTTCTGTCGCGGGTTTAAATGGTCATATTAGGACAGTTTTTTTATTGCACAAATCGAAGATTGTTTATTGAATGTTTCACGTTAATACTTAAATATATTAAATTAAGACTATGGCTACTTCAGGTTCCACATTTCACGACTAGAAATATTTTCAAACAGTCTACTTGTCTTTCAGCCAGCTGACCTGGAGTTTGTGTTGGTGTGTTTGATGGTTCATGTTTATTTTATGTGTTCCAGAGATTGGAACGGTGTGTTGTGATCGTCCAGGCACTGACCAATGGGCTGTCAGAACGGGAAGCCAACGATGCACTCACTGCCAACGTAAGAAACGCTCATTTTGACAACAAAGTTAACGTAGTACGATAATGTGGGTCGTCAAATTAAAGGCTGGAGTTTTCTAAATGTTTTTGTGTGAAATCATTGAACAAACTTCTGTGTATCCTTTGTGCAGGTGTGTAAAGGCCAGCAGCAGCATGAGGAGGTCTGTCTGGGTCTGTTTACCCTGGTCCTCACAGAGCCGACCCAGGCCCAGAGGGTGAGTCGCCTCTCCAGGTCTGCTCTCCTTCAGCATCACTGCAACTGAATCATAACAGCCTTCTGATCTGGTGTGTTGGAACAGTGCTACAGAGATCTGACGCTGGTCAACAGGGACGGGATGAACATAGTGCTGGTGAAAATCAACCAGATCCTGATGGAGAAGTTCCTCAAACTGCAGGACAATCCCAGAACGCAGGTAGAACCCATTGTCGATGTGAAGGAAATAAGACAAATCAACCAATCAGTCGAGTTTATTTGTGTAGCAATAAGGCATTTCAAAGTGCTTTTCGTCATAAAAACCAGTAAACATTACATTTTTCCATCATTACACATCAAATTATTTATTTATGTTTAATTTATTATGATTCTAAGCAAGAAGGAACTCAGTGTTTCAGCTGTTTTACAGTTTTCAGGAAATTTGTTCCAGATTTGTGGTGCATAGAAGCTGAATGCTGTTTCTCCATATTTGGTTTTGGTTTTGGTTCTTCAGAGCAGAACCAGAGCCAGAAGACCTGAGAGGTCTGGAAGGTTGATACAACAGCAGATATTTAATGTATTGTGGTGCTGAGCTGTTCAGTGATTTATAAACTGACAACAGTATTTTAAAGTCTCTGAGCTGCAGGGAGCCAGTGTAGGGACTGTAGAACTGGGTGATGTGCTCTAACTTCCTGGTTTTAGTCAGAACTCCAGCAGCAGCGTTCTGGATCAGCTGCAGCTGGAGGATTGTTTTAGGCAGACCTGTAAAGATGTTGTTGCAGTGATCACTGCAACTAAAGATAAACACTTGGATATGTTTCTCTAGATCTGTGTGCTCAGAGTATTAATGGTTGGTTTGTGTGCAGCTGGTGTGGCTGGTCAGGGAGCTGGTGAAGAGTGGAGTAATTGGAGCCGACGGGGTCATCATGACTCTTCTGAAGCAGATTGCAGGTTAGATTCACACAGACTTCGTCTTTTATTTCAGAAACCAAGCTCTGTTTGTTCTGATGTTGCTGTTTGCTTCTGCAGGCGGAGACATCTCCGCTAAGAACATCTGGTTGGCCGAGAGCGTCCTGGACATCCTGCTTGAGCAAAAGTAAGCCTCACTCACATCCGTTCTCTAAAGAGGGCCTACTATGAAAAATTCACATTTCATGTGTTCTTGTGCTGGGTTGGTCTTTAAGAAGCAACCCAGACGCTTAAAGAAATCACCCAGCTGTTTTTTGGCAATGCGAAACGAGCCATTTCAAAAATCTTCCAAATGTTGAGTCGCATTTGATGGGCTCTGCACTGTTACCTAGCAACCCAAGCAGACCTCCAGCACATTTAGTCAGCTGTATGCACTGTACAATGGCTACTGGAAGAGTCCAGCAGCCAGCAGTAGAGACTAGTGTTTTGTTGTTGACTTGCCATCCAGAAACCACTTGCTGCATTCTTGCTGGATGTGCAGGAGGCTCCGCTTCTGCTTTTCAAAGATTTACGGTTGTATAATTGCGCATGTGTTTGTAGCCATTTTTACAATGTGTGAGTGTAAACGTTGAGTCACAGCATTTTATTTGGATTTAAAGTAACAGATACCCAAAAACAACTTATAGGAGCTCAAAATAGGCAGAACTGACCGGATTAAAATCTTACATAAGAATAATTTGGTGCAAAAAATGTGATGAAAATGTTTTTAAAGCCTGTGGATCTGTCCTAACTTGTTCAAGGAATCATAATAGATCATGCTTACAGTTTGGTGAATTTTCATGATTAAATCTCTAAATGTTTTTGTTCTCTGAAGGGAGTGGGTGTTGAAGAGCGGGATGCTAATAGCAATGTCGGTGTACACCTACCTCCGTCTGATTGTGGATCACGGCACGCCGAACCTGCTGCCTCTGCGCCAGAAGGAAGTGGACTTCTGCATCAGCATGCTGCGGGAAAAAGTGAGGAAAGGAAGATCTCCTGTTTCAGTTCTCGTTCTCACGTCGATAACTTTCTCTCTCTGTGTTTGTAGTTCATGGAGTGCCTCATCATCGGCAGAGATCTGGTTCGTCTGCTGCAGAATGTCGCTCGGATCCCAGAAATGGAGCTGCTGTGGCGGGATTTGTTGCACAACCCGCAGGTTCTCAGTCCTCAGTTTACAGGTGAGCTCAGCTTCACTACCTGAAAAACGGCCACAGGGGCGGAAAGGTGCATTTTTCATCAAATAATCACTTCTTTTTCTTTTTTTTTTTTTAAGATTTAATTTTTGGAAAGACCTGGATTTTTTCTCACCAATGCTTCGGTTTCCATAGTTCAGAGTGACGTCAGCACACAGAGGGCGGCCATCTTGTTTTAAAGCTTATTTTGCAGCTTCTGTTTATTTGGACTTTGAATTGAATTCAGATCAACTCTACAACAAAATATGAGTCTAGCCAAGTTATTGTTTTTTTACGAAAATAAAGTCATGATGTCACAAAATTAAAGTAATAGAAATGAAATAATAAACTAATAAGACAAAAGGAAAAGATCAGAGATTTTACTTTTAAACTGTTTCGCCCAGTTCCAAATGTTGTTATGCTGTCGTTTTCTTTTATCTTTGTTTCCTGACATGTCTGTCTCCGACTGCGATGTCGTTCCTGCAGGGATCCTCCAGCTCCTGACAGCTCGAACGTCTCGGAAATTCCTCGCCTGTCGACTGACTCCAGACATGGAGACCAAGCTGCTGTTCATGACCTCCAGGGTAAAAACATAACCCAGAAGTATTCACACCCTCTGAGCTTCAAACACAAACCTTAGGGAACTTAATGACAGTGATTAAAGCTGTGGTCTGAGGCTCTTAGTGACTCAATAACTCTTGATTTAAATATGAATATGAAACAGATGCAGGTCAGTTTTTAATTGCTGGGCCTGTCACTTTAACAAATTTTTCTGGACGAAAAATTGATGCAGAAGTTATTATGATGAACGATGACATTGTTGTTTTGAGACAATTTTCAAGTAATATAATGGTAGAATAATGAAAGAACATGTTCTCAAAGTAAATAAACTTTAAATTCTAACAAACATTTAGCACTGGAACTGGAAGACATTTTAAATATCCAAAATAAATAAAACAACAGAAACAGCAAATAAAATGAATTATAAAGTCACAGTAAACATAAAAAACTGAAGACTTTTGTCATCTAGTTTTTATCTGAAACAGAAAAACAATAAATGATACAAATGGAAATTATTCACTTTGTTTTAATTTATCATGCGATTAATTGGTTTATTGATTATTGCGACAGGCCTAACAATTGCATTGAATTTCCACGACAAAATTACACCAAATTTACTTTTAAATCTGTTTTCTTGTCAAGTGGTCCTAGTTACCATGACAACAGAAGTAAAAGAAAGCTTGGAAAAGATTAGAACTTTGCGTTGCGTTTTTCTGAGTAGATTTTGATTTAAAAGTCGTAATTTTGTCCTAATTTATTCTGAACTTCAAACTAAATTCAAATTTAAAAATACATTATTGAACCCAGAGGTAAATTTACATCTTCTTAAAGAAGATCATCACACTTTTCATATTTTAATTTGTAAAGTAATTATAAAACTATGTATCATTTCCTTCAGCTTCCCAGTTTTGCTGTATTTTGTGTTGGTTTGTCTCATAAAACCAGTTTAAGTCTGAGGTTTTCAGTCAGATTACGGAGATGTTGAAGGGATGTGATGAAAGGCTCTGGTCGTGTGGTTGAATTTGCGTCGTCACCTGCGCCCAGGTGCGTTTCGGGCAGCAGAAGCGGTACCAGGACTGGTTCCAGAGGCAGTACCTGTCCACGGCGGAGAGCCAGTCGCTGCGCTGCGACCTGATCCGCTACATCTGCGGCGTCGTCCACCCCTCCAACGAGGTGCTGAGCTCTGACATCCTGCCGCGCTGGGCTATCATTGGCTGGTTGCTCACCACCTGCACGGTAAGAGGTCGCGACCCCAAGCTCCCAGGGGGAGGAGTGGTGTTTTTTAAACAAGCTAACTTGTGATCTTTTCCTGCAGTCGAATGTGGCGGCCTCCAACGCCAAGCTGGCCTTGTTTTACGACTGGCTGTTCTTCAACCCAGAGAAAGACAGCATCATGAATATAGGTAACAATGAAACACCTGGCAGTTACTATGGAAACCGGTGTAACCATAAATATACAAATAGTTCTGGATCTTCACATATCAATATTTAAAGCAGGTTTCAACAAATGTTTTATGTTTTGACCCATTAATTTATGCAATATTTAAAATCTGCTTTATAAATGTCTTAAAGAGACAGCGCAGCTCATGTTCTGTTTTATATTTCCCCAGTCCGAGATCTCCTGATCAATACCAGCTTTCAGTTTCCTTATAGTCATACAAAATCCTATTATGCGAAATTCGTATTTGCATGTTTTCAAGTCTATTTGGGTTCAGCTGAAGAGTTAAAAAAAAACTCCTGCCCATTTCTTGGCAATGATATAATATCTTTTGGTGTCTGAAAAACGACACGTTTAAAAAACATCCTGATTGTTGAGTCACATTCAATGGGCGCTGGGTTGTTACCTAGCAACTCAGACAGAGCTCTGTCTGTTACCTAGCAACCCAGGCAGAGCTCCGGAAAGCTTGGTCAGTTGCTTTTACTGCTGTATACATTGGCCTGATGCAATTAATCAATTAATTGCATGAAAAATTAAAATAAGGTCAATAATTTTCACTTGGTGATTTATGGTTATTCTTTTTTCTCTCTTTCTGCCAGTTATTGGTAAAACTGGATGATAAAAGTGTTCAGTTTGGTGCTTTGATCTCAACTAACCTTTTTTTTGAAGGACAGATTTGTTTGGAGATTTCATAATTAATTTTATTTATTGTTTTGTTTATTTATTGTGGAAATTTAAAGTATCTTTCAGTTTAAGTGTTAAATGTTCATTTGAATTTAAAGTTTATTGAGCTCTCAGAATGTGTCCATTAGTATTATGTTACTTGAAAATGGTCTCATAAAAACAAAATTATAGTTTATTGCAGTAACTTCTGGGACAATTTATCATTCAGCAAAATTTGTTATCATGACAGTCCTAAATATGCGCTGTACAATGGCTGCTGGAAAAGACAAGTGTTTCGTTGTTTACTTACCATCCAGAAACCATTTGCTGCATTCTTGTTGGTTGTGCAGAAGGCTCCACTTCTGCTTTTCAGACATGTTTGGTTGTATAATTTTCCATCTATTTTGGTTCCAGAACCGGCCATCCTTGTGATGCATCACTCCATGAAGCCTCATCCTGCCATCACAGCCACGCTGCTGGACTTCATGTGCCGGGTAACACGCAACCTGGATGCTAAAATACACACAAATACACACAAAATTGTTTCCAATGAGTAACACATCTCCTCCTCATTGACCCCTCAGATCATCCCTCACTTCTTCCCCCCGCTGGAGACTCAGGTCCGGCAAGGCGTCTTCAATTCACTCAACTTCATCATGGAGAAGAGGGTGCTGGCGTAAGAGCTGCGTCTCATTCACTGACTTATGTTTTTTAAAGTATCTACATGTTCTCCTCCCTCTAACTGATCTGGTTTGTCTCTCAGTCACCTTGCTCCTCTGTTTGATAACCCAAAACTGGACCGAGAGCTTCGCTCGATGCTCAGGGAGCGGTTCCCCGAGTTCTGCAGCCCGCCGTCTCCTCCCACCGAAGGTAGCGCATGCACACACTGAAAGCCGCTTCACAGTAAAACTCAACAGGAAACACCTTGAGCTGAAATGTTTCTGCGCCCTGCAGTGAAGATGGAGGAGGCGGTTTCCATGGAGATGGACAACCACGTCCTGGACAAGGAGGAGGGCTGCTACGACCACACGGAGGCAGCGTTCAGCGATGATGAGGAGGAAGTCAACAATAAAGGTAGAAAAACGGAGGAGATTCACTGCAAGCTAAGGGTGCTCAAAGTACGGGGCGGGGGCCATTTGTGGCCCCTGGACTGACTTTCTATGGCCCTCCCCCGAGGGGGGCAGATTCATCAATTACGTTTAAAGATTTTTAATCATATACATAAATAAGTTAAATAAAATAATTGGTACCTCTTTAGTACTCTATAGTGGGTTGTTTTAGGGCTGCAGATGTTCCTGGTGGGACGTGACATCACTCTAACCGTTGACCAATCACTGTGCAGGAAAAAAGAGGGAGTTCCGGTTCCATCCGATCAAGGAAGAGGTGATAGAGGAGCCAGCTGACATCACGCCCTGGCTCGACCAATTAGACGACACCATGAAGGAGAAGGTGCAGCAGATTCAGAAGACCAGGTGAGAGCTCAACGCCGCCCCCTTCAGGTTCGGTCTGGAAGTACGGCTGTCTCCATAGTGATCAGGTTTCTGACGTCTGTCCTCCTCTCAGTGACACGGAGACCCAGTGCGAGGTCATGCAGGAGGTTGTGGATCTAATCATGGAGGTCAGTTCACTTTGACACAAAGCAGAAAAAAGTAGAAATTAATTAATTTGATCAAACAAATCTGTTTTTTCTGGAATCTTTAGTCAAATTTTCACAGTGAAAGAGAAACTGTGATGGGTGCTGCAGCTTTCTGTCTGTTTAGGTCATGTGACAGTTAGCACAAGCCTAGCTTTGCTTCTGCTTTTTAATTATAACAATAGTTAGAACAATTAACGTGCATTTCAGTGAGTTATAAAAAGGTATTTGTTTTCTTATGGGCCATAATTAAAGCTGCAGTATATAACTAAAAAATATTTTTTTACATATTTGTTGAAATTTTTACCATGACAGTATAAAACACGTAGTCTGAAAAAACAGAGGTCCTTCCTTCTTCCAGCGCCAACTAGAAACAACCAATCAGAGGCAGGAGGCGGGTCTTAGTGCTACTCAACACCTCTCTTTCCCCCTTTGATCTGTGCTAATGCTGCTACAGCTAGCATAGCCTGTTGTGAATGCTATAGATAGTTAGCATGGCCATGGATAAATGATTTTCCTCTAACGATAAGTTGTTTCTCTGCCATTATCATGTTTAGCAGTGCTTTCACAGGGTTGATTAACAGCGTTAAGACCCTCTTCCTGGCTGTGATTGGTGGATTCTGGTTGGAGGTGGAAGAGGATCTTTTCACAGATTGTCTGTCCCATGTTATATTGTCACAACATGGTGAAAGTTTTAACAAATATGTAAAAAACATAATTTTTATAAAAATTGCATACTTTGATCCGGTTAACCGTTTCAGCTCCAGAATGAGTTCTTCTTGTTTTCCAGGACGACTTCGACACGGAGCAGATGTCGGCTCTGGCTTCCTGTCTGGCTGAGCTCTTCAAAGATCACTTCAGAGGGGAGGTTCTCCCTGAGGAGATCACCGAGGAGTGAGTCCGTCCTCCCTGACCCGACCCGACGTCCCTCCGCTGGGCGCCGGTCCGTTTGACGCCTCCGCTGCTCTCTGCAGGTCTCTGGAGGAGTCCGTCTCCAAACCCGTCTGCCTGATCTTCAGGAACCTGGTCACCATGCAGGAGGACAACAGCGGCTTCTCGGTGCTGCTGGACATGTTGGCCGAGCTTTACCAGAAGCAGCCGAAGATCGGATACCACCTGCTGTACTACCTGAAGGCCAGGTGAGGAAACGGGCCAACGTGTTTTTTTATTATTATTATTGACCCTTTGCACGTATTCAGAACGCAACACAATCTCCCATGATGGGCGTTAAAACAACTGATGCGCTTCTGTAAAGCCTGTCAAAAAACTACAGCAGTGTATTAGTATGGAGCTAAATTAGTCTCATAAAGATTCACAAAGCGTACAATGAAATTTGTAAGCTGGCTTTACGGTTGTTTTTCATCTTTATTTTCCTTTTATTTTCCTTTTTGTGTTCCTGAATCAATGCTGCGTAGTATCGGCGCCTGCAGGAGCGTTGCTAGCGTTAGCGGCTAATAGGCGACGTCCCAGACATTACATTATTTGATTCATGTGATCATCTGTGCGTTTGTGTTGACAGCAAAGCGGCGAACGGGAAGATGATGCTGTACGAGTCGTTTGCCCAGGCGACGGCGCTTGGCGACCTGCACACGTGTCTCATGATGGACATGAAGGCGTGTCAGGAGGACGACGTCCGGCTGCTCTGCTACCTCACGCCGTCCATCTACTCCGAGGTAAACACAGGCTGACCTCTGACCCCGTCCCTCAAAGAGGTTCTGGAGAGGCTGTGTTGAGCAACTCCTCCCCCACATGTTGCTGAACACATTCCCACTGAAAGCGTGTGTTTAGTTTCCAGATGAGACGCTGCGGAGCGGCGAGCTGCTCAACATGATCGTAGCCGTCATCGACTCCATGCAGGTAACTCCAGTGGCGTCAGAGCAACACCATGAATGTTCTTAAAGGGCCAGAACGTATGACATGCAAAACCCCATAAAAACTGTTAAAATATCAACAGAACGTGTCTACATTCGATAAGCACTTCTTAAAATTAAGCATCTTTTCTCGTTGATCCACCAGGACTTTACGACAGTTTTCACAATTCTTTTTTTTTTTTTTCTTGCTATCAAAATTACAGATTTTGTGGAACTAATTTAGACATATTTGCACTCATGGATGACAGTTACTCCAACTTTTAGTTACTCGATGTATCAGTGAAGTCAGTAGGAAATGAGTAAGAAACACTGCCACCTGCAGGTCGGAGGTAGCATCACTTAATCCTGACTTTCATGAGGGAATTTTTCAATGAACTCATAATAAATTTTGCTGGATGACAAATTGTCAGAGAAGTTACTGTGATGGACAGTAATATTGTTTTGAGAACATTTTGAAGTGATATAATGCAAGAACACATTTTCAAAGATAAATAAATTTTAAACACTGGAACTGGAAGACATTTAAAACATCCCAAAAATAAACAAAACAGAAACATCAAATAAAATTAACTATAAAGTCTCTGTAAACAAAATTGTCCTTCAGAAAAAGGGCTTGTTGAGACAGAAAACTTTTTTAATCCAGTTTTTGGTAGGAAGAGAGAAAAGAGGAAAAACAGCAGGAAATTCATTTTGTGATGAATGCAGTTTTAAGGCCGACTTAAAACTGCATTAGTGCGAAAAAATGTGCGCCTGTTTTATGTAGAAATTTCCACATTGGGAAAAAGTGGAGGGACGGATTGATGTAATTTGGCAGTAAACAGATTAAAAGTTGCTTTGATTGATAGAATAATATTTAAGCACATAATTGATTTCCTGAAGTCTTTATTTATGTGTTCATCTAAGGGCCACATTAGAAGTGTTGGTGTGTTAATTAAAGTTTTTTTTTATGACGCTCACCTGGATGTGTCTGTGTTCAGCTACAGGAGCTGATGTGTCACGTGATGATGGGGAACCTGGTCATGTTCCGGAAAGACTCGGTTCTGAACATTCTCAGTAAGGAACCGAGATCCAGAGCGTGGTTCTGCTTCCCGTGGGTTTGTGGACTCCAACGTGTACTGTTTGTTTCTCGTCCTCAGTTCAGTCTCTGGAGTGGGAAACGTTTGAACAGTACAGCACCTGGCAGCTCTTCCTGGCCCACAGCATCCCACTGGAAACCATCATCCCCATCCTACAGCACCTCAAATACAAAGGTGGCAACTTTCACTGGGCAACAGAATGTCCAAGATTAAAATAATAATAACGGATTATTAATGCAATTCATGAGAGGATGGTTGGTTGGTTGGTTCAATGGATGGATGATTGGTTGGTTGGTTGGTTGGTTGGTTGGTTGGTTGGTTGGTTGGTTGAATGGATTGTTGGTTGGTTGGTTGGTTGGTTGGTTGGTTGGTTGGTTGGTTGGTTGGTTGGTTGGTTGGTTCGTTCAATGGATGGATGATTGGTTGGTTGGTTGGTTGGTTGGTTGGTTCAATGGTTGGTTGGTTGGTTGAATGGATTGTTGGTTAGTTGGTTGGTTGGTTGGTTCGTTCAATGGATGGATGGATGATTGGTTGGTTGGTTGGTTGGTTGGTTGGTTGGTTGGTTCAATGGTTGGTTGGTTGGGTGGTTGGTTGGTTGGTTGGTTCAATGGTTGGTTGGTTGGTTGGTTGGATGGTTGGTTGGTTGGTTGGATGGATGGTTGGTTGGTTGGTTGGTTGGTTGGTTGGATGGATGGATGGTTGGTTGGTTGGTTGGTTGGTTGGATGGATGGATGGTTGGTTGGTTGGTTGGTTGGCTGGATGGGTGGCTGGTTGGTTGGTTGGTTGGTTGGA